>NC_090891.1:32706158-32751158 GCF_036669925.1 Montipora capricornis | reverse complement strand
ATGACAAAATGAATAGATTAATAAATAGTGAGGTAGTTATATAAAAAACCGTATCTTAAGAGTCTCACAAAATTCCGAGATGGGCTGAAGCTTTCGACTGTATCACACAGCCTTCCTCTGCAAAATGAGTGATTTAGATTTACAAACTTTGCAAGTCAAGCTGGCAGAGCGTAACAACAGCTTGCGCCAATTACTGTGGCCCCTTTTTTTACCCTCCCAACCATGATACTCAACAAAAGACAGACCACAACACCGGGAACTACGTGCCCTATGAGCCCCCAATGAGCTCATTGTAACTCTTGTCTTCCAAAGTCCAGAGTGAACGTTTACAGTCTTAATACGGAAGTCACCCTCCCATCCCTCAGTCACCTTCTCCTCCGTTTTGACGACTGCTTATCCTCTTTCATTCTGGGTTTGAATTTTTTTATGATCAACAGTTTTCACTGCACACAACATTTGAGTGTTAAGGATACAACGTAGTGAGGGAGTGAAACACAAAGTAAGAGATCTCCTACCTGAACAAATTTTACCGGAAACCACGGAAATCGGTTGGTTAAAATTATACGCATGTTGAATAACGCCTGAACTTTGAAAGGTACCTTTGGAATGTAAAAATAAAAAATAAAGACAGAAAATGGTTTCGTAAGACGACTTTGGTAGACAAACGTGACCATCCCAGCGTGATGTGCGTGTTAGCTACATCCAGTTCATAAGCAAAATGATGACTTACTCATAAGAATTTTCTCAACTGACATGTAGAAAGATCCTAACGACCGTTTAGGCAGAACCTAGCACCATGCAAACTGACTACGCTGGGAAGATGCTATTGGATACTGGGAACGTAAAAACAAACATGGCGAATGCAAGGTGTTCGACAGCTTCATTTTGATAATAATCTAAACACAGATGACAAACCCTCTGCAAATTCACGCGCGTAAACCAAGCAAAAATGTGTTTCGAAATGTGCTTTCTCTCTCCATTCTTGCAATCAGTAATTAGGAAGCTCATAGATACACCATTACAATGATCTTTAAAGTACTTCTACCTGAATGAGGTAGGACTGCGTATGAAAATTCGTGTAAGCCCATATCTGCTTCCTCATCTGGAGCTTTAGGGGAACGGAGCCTGACAAAAATAAGCACCATTACGCAGATTTTAAGGCTGATTGCATAACTCGATACATGAAGCTACAATAGGTGAAAGGCATTGTACCGGGATCCTTGGTATAAGGTTTCTAGACCGGGTTGCAAAAAATTGATTTGTATCCGAACAACAAATTATACCACCGCAGTGACAAGGCAGAACCTGTACAGCTCACTGTGCTATAGGTAGCACTAAAACAGTATTTTTCTACTTGGATAACGTGTTCGAGAGACCAGTATGAACCACAGAATATGGTTAAGTAGGAAGAGCGCTAAACTTACAACGAGATGTACATAACGTTGTTGTGAGTGGAATAACCGTATTTGCAGTCAGTTATTAGAGCCACGCCCCAGTCGTGCTCGGACAGGTCTGCCCATTTGTGACCACACACCTGTGGAGAAAAGATGTCAGTGTGGAGAAAAGATGTCAGCGATTATAGACATTTTGCGCGTCTGTTTAATTCAAACAACCAAAGCGCCACACTAGTTAAATACTAGTTTGTTTGCAGTTATCAAGACCACCAGCAATTGTACGATACATCATTGTTATCGGTGTCTCTAAAAATTCCTTGCAACCTGTCTACTGGGGAGGTCGAGGGAGGATATCAAGGAAAAAACAAAACATACATTAAGGGTCATGAATGCGAGTGTTCCATTGCAAAAAGAAAACAGTGATAATAATTGACAAGATACTAATGCATCTATGACTCGGACGTCAGAGCTAGAAATCGAGTACACCCAAGGCATCACCTCGTCTAGTATTTCAAGTACCGGTCGTGAAACTCACCATCATCCAAAATTCATAACTACATTCAATCATGATGGGTCTAAACTGCGTGCTTAAATTTTCTTATACAGAGGGTCTTCTAGACGAAACACTTAGAAAAGAGGCTGGTATAAAGTTACGCGCTGATATTCAAATTAAACTAAAATACGACGCATACACGCGCACCTCGTACTTGGCCCAGTCCCATGTTGTGTTGCAGTGTGTTGGTCGTTGTAGGTGACCAAACTGAATTTCATACGTGGCGTGCATCGCGCGAACGTCAAACGGAAATTCCACCTTGAGAAACTTACGATTCTCTTTCCAGTCGACCTGTACAAATGTAAATATAACGACACTTGATTTACCGTCCAAAAATTCGTTAACTCTTTAGCTCGTATCATGCGCTGTTCATAGTGAATATGCACGCAATGGTCCTCTCCCCCTTCCCTGGTTTTTCACCGCCAATGAAACATGTTTTTACGAATACCAACTCATGGGAGGAAGACTAAGAGCAGACTGTACTTGGTGCCCAGAGTGGGACCTGGACCCGAATTGCAAGCCTGCCTTTCTAACTATTCGGCTACGCTGCTTCCGCTCTTCGAAAGGCAATGAAGTCATAAAGGATAAAATTAGAAACATCACTATCCGCTGCACATTACAAAATATGGTAAAAAGCAAACAATATCGTACGAAACTATCAACAGTTGTGTGTTTTACTTGCCTTGGTGTGAAATTTAACATACGGGACATCAGTATCTAGAGAAATGATTTGACTGAGACTACTGTGCTGACTGATTCTTATAGAAAACTGCAGAGGAAAGGAAAATAGAAACAGTGTCAAGTCTCTTTGATATACAACTTTGGGAAGTTTACTCGACTTTACACATTACCACTGTGACAATAATTTGTGTAAGTCACACCATCGTTAACACGTTGCGCGTACCCCTCCCCCCCATCCTCCCCCACGGTTGCCAAGCAGGCCAAACTATAAAAGTTTGAGTCACTCAATGCGACAATTATAAACGTGTGTATCGTGGCGATGCGATGGATCGCAAGATCAGATCCCTCCTTGTATGAACGATATGATACGATACTCACCTCAACCGAGGCACGGAGGGGTCCCTCTTCAAGGACTTTGAATTCCTCAGAAGATGTGGGCAGTAACAATTTCCTGCACAAATTGCAACATACTGACATCACACCAACAATATTTCAAAACTGCAATCAATATTGTACAATGTCTTAAGTGGTTTTAACTTGTCACAGTTTTCGTTGAACACGATAGACACAGAACATCAAATGAGCCAATCAAAACGCAGTCAGACCCGTACAGCATGGGCTCAGCGCAGGAAAAATGATGACAACTTGCTCTTGTTTACGCTTGATGCGAATAAGGCGTGAAATCTTCAAACCAATTTTTAATACCAAAGAAATCACAAAACTCATTCTCAAATTTCAATTTAAAAAACAGTCGAAAATCTGTTCGTCACTCTCCAATTCCACGAAATCAGCTGAGACACGAAACCACTGGTCAGCTCGTGATAATTTCCAGGCCCTCAAAACTAATCAGTTGCATCTTTGATTAGTGACAAATAACAAACCTCGATTCTAAGTAGTACGGCATGACGTCCCAGGCATCCCAAAATAGTGGCATGTCATCAAACAGGATAAACTGGTTTCCCGAATAACCAACTTTGATTGTTTCCCTAAACGCAAGTGAAAAATCACTAAAATTGCTGTTTCTCTTTGCTTTTTTTACTTGAAACTAAGCAATAAAATCTATCCGCAGAATAGCAATCTATACAAGTTAAAAAGGACAACTGCAGTACCTGCCACTCGCTTTGTGAATAAGACTCCGCATCAGTCCGCCTCTGACTAATTCAGCTCGGATAAAGGCATTCTCCAAAACAACGGATCCTTGCACCTGACGTACGTGAAAAACGAAAAATAGGTTCGTGAAGTCCCTGTCTACATGTGGCAAATGGAAGAAGAGTGGGGTGCGAAACAAATGCTGTACACATATCAGTGACACAAAGATTTGCTCTCACAAGTTAGGCCTGCTTTGGCGTAATAAATAACCGAACTATATTTGTGATCATGGCGAAGAAGTTTAGAAAAGGGACTCAATGATGCCAAAACTGCTGAACTTTGCAAAGCTCCTCACCTTGTCAATTAAAAGAGACACAGGTTGAAGTAATTCACTTCGCGAGTGAGCCAAATCATTGATACCCATGCTTGGAACTGCAACTAATGCTAAAAGAGATTCGCTAAAATTAAAATAATATATTGTATACACGTTAATAAAGGAGGCAATTGCAGGTAGCACATTTTCCACACTCGAAAAATTTAGTTCAAACTAGACATCAAACCAAACCATTTTGTTCTTTGAAAATGGTAGCCAAGACGCGAGCGTGCGAGAAGGCGCCTCCAACGCGAGGGAAAACGCGCACGAAACTTACTTGAAGCAGTCCTGAATCGGGCTTTGGTCATTTGAGCTTTCCTTCTGAATTCGATCTTACGCCTTTCTCTTACCCAGCGTTCTTCCATCCTTCGAGCATTGATTGTGTACTGAAGACCTTTCTTCCATTGATAAATGTGCCCAAAATTCAGAAGAAAGGGTGACAACTTCAGATCTCTGCCAACAGAGAGTGTTCACAAGCACTGGTTTGGTCACGCAATCTTTCCCACTAGAATTGAGCTGTTAAAACAAATGGTAAATGGCCTCATCAGGCCTTTTGCAACAAAGGATCACATGGTACAAAATCCGCCATGCTGGAGGGCAAGCTCATTATTATTCCCTCACTGGAAAATTAAAACAAAGAGACCTGAACCAGTCAAGCTTGACTGGCCTTTGTTTTAATGTCCCAGTGGGGGAATAGTAATGAGCTTGCCCTCGAGCATGGCGGATTTTGTACCATGTGATCGTTTGTTGCAAAAGGCCTATTGATAATCGTGGTCCCAGCTATATCACAAAAAAATATGTTTCCGGAACAAAGGGCGGAAAAACGCAAGCGCCGTGTAAATAGCAGTTAAAACCTCCTCGAGAATATTTTGATGTCCGATCTACACCATAAATATTAGGATAATGCAAAGAACACACAAAAAAAGAAAAAGAAGAAAAAAATATATATATATATAAAATAACACATGCCATATAAAACACAGCTGTTACCTTTACCTACCTGCGAAATTAGCCTGCAACAACTTACATCGGCAATGCGCCTACTAGTATTTAGCACGTCTGCAAATAAGAGATTTAAAATATCACTCAGATAGTAAGTGGGCAATTATTGGTCAATTTAAAAAGCCATATTCTGCAGAAATGCAAATACTTATTTTTACCGCTGGATTCATCAAGGCTTCAGATAAATAATAAATATCATATTGACCTCGTTTTTCCGTGACTTATTGAAAGTTACGGCTCTCTGTTTTTTACACTTCAATTTACAGCCCTCATGAAAGTGAGTGCCAAAAAGCGCGGGCCGTAGTTCTTCCAATGTTGCCTGTGAAGTATGTTAGTAAAGTGCCCAAAGTGATAGTAGTCATAGTTCGAGTTGTCAAAGGAAGAAAGTTAATTACTGTTACCTTCATAGCTTTGAAGAGCATCGTCAACAGCCTGAAAAATAATGAAAATTAGGTGATGTCCATCGAGTGGTACCTTGCTGAATTTCCCGTTGAAAATGCATTCACAGTATTTTACCTGTTTTATACAGCTCCCGGGTAAAATGTCATGAAACTGATTTAACAGTAATAACTTCCATATTCTAAGAAACTCCTGAGATGGATAGTATTCTAAAATAAGAAATCGTGTATTACTTTAACTGGAATCAAAGAGGTCATACGTTTGCTAGGAGGAGAGTTTATTTGTCACGTCACATACATACGAAACTTAAGCAAAAGTTCCAGGTTAGTTTCAGTTTCAGTTTTAGTTTTATTTTGCATTTTGTATATAAAAAAAATGTATATATCACAAAGCTATGCACTGCTCGCAGTTAGCAA
The DNA here is from genome assembly GCF_036669925.1 of Montipora capricornis. Lineage (NCBI taxonomy): Eukaryota > Metazoa > Cnidaria > Anthozoa > Scleractinia > Acroporidae > Montipora > Montipora capricornis. The sequence continues at coordinate 32,745,251 of NC_090891.1, read as the reverse complement.
AAGCTAGTCGAAGCGAGCAGTGCTTACAAATATATTCCAGATAAAAAGACATTTTCAATGGCAAGGATTTCAGTTAATTTATAGAAGGTTACAAATATATAACTACACATTCACATAAATAATAAGTTGGTTTTAGAATACAATTAGTGCAGTGGAGAACAGCTTACAAATTGTACAGTATAACATAAACAAACATGAAAAAAAGTAAAATCGAATAAATATAATAAGTGAGTAACTACACGACAAACTAAACTAAGGGCTCAAAATTTACCAATATTTTAATTTCAAAACATCAATATAGTTATCATATTTTAATAGTCTTTGGACGAGGATATCATGAACATTATTTTGAAGTTGGATTTTGAAATCTGGGTCAACGACGATTACAAAAACATCATCTGAAACTACAACCTCGCTTGATGTTATTCGTCTCCCGATAATTCCAAGTCGTTCGGGATGTTTATTATTGAAGAGCTGTCCAGAAATCAAACTACTGCGTAAGGCGTGGAAGTTTAGAAGGAAGGTTGAGTGCTCCTGTTCCCCTATAACTTTCAAATTGTTGCAGACTTCACCATACTGTAAAACGCACATGCACAACGTAAACATCTATTGTTAGAAGAGTCAATATGGTCGTGGGGGACTGATACAAGACCCTGGTTTGCCGCCGTGACCGGCTAGTTGGGATTCTTCAAAAAAAGGCCTGTTCTGTTGCATGTTTCATTGACCCTGAAAAGCCCCCTCATGGGAATTGGTCAATTAAATTATCATCATCATCATCATCATCGTTATTGCTAATTGAACCTATCACTTTTTGTTTTCTCGTCGACGTCGTCGTTGCTTAAGCTCTCTAATACCGGGCAAATTGAAAAGTGTATACCGTATCGTAACATCACTTAATATCTGGGACAGTTGAATGAAGGGTACAGTGTCAAGGTTGTGGAGGGGTGGGTAACGAAGTAGTGAAGAAGTGAGTAATGGCCGGGCACCTTTTGAAGGAGCGACTCGTGTGTCCTGAAATTAAGTGCCTGTAAATTGTCAAAATTTTATGTCATGATGTAACATGAATATTCAGACGATTTTAAACTTACCAGGATTTTTGTCATTTATTATAAAAGCCAAAGTCGCGAGCAGTTCAGCATCATGAAGAAGGAATTCACTTTGACGATTCTGCTGCTTAATCTGTCGTTTAAGGATGACAACAGAATAAGACGTTATAGCAAAGCAGCAACTGCTCCACCCCTCAAAATAAAATCGTGCCAATACAAAACGCAATTGTGAGAATCAACCCGTGATTTAAATTTCTTGATGGCAAATCTCACTAACGTAACGCAAAACAAATGGATCAAAAGATTTAACCCCAAACCTGGGCTACATACAATCGCAGACACAAAAACTTGAAGAAATTAGACCTTTCACACAATCCCCTAGCTTGCTCCATTTTTTTTTCACAATTAAATTGAAATAGGGGGAGGGGAGGGAAGGAGGAGCAGGATTGCAATGTTCTTAAGATTTTTTGTAAAGCAACGACCCTCTCTTTGCCAATCAAGGACTTTTCCAGGACTTTTCAAGGACCGAATCCATTTATTCAAGGTCTTGTTTTCCCAAGATGATAAAGTAGTCTTCCCTTCACGTCTGCTCTTTTGCTTCACGCCTTTTGATTGAGATTTTGGTGCACTTTCGCCCATACTTGCGCTGTTCCTATTCACGTGTTTGACAAGACTTTCGAAAGCACAAGAGGGGGATTAGGGTAATGTAATATACAACCCTTAAGAAGGTACGGTTCCTAACTAACACACTCAAATGAATCATACAGAAAACCTGCCTATATATTGCTGGGCTCTCGAACTTTCGTCCCACCAAAACAATGCTTTACTTTACTTTATTGAAAGAGCTTTCACAAATTTTCAAGGACCACTGTGGAAAATTCAAGGACTTTTTAAGGATTTCTCCTTTTTGTCAATTTTCAAGGCCTTTCTGAAGGATATGATGCCTTTTCAAGGACTTTTCAAGGCCCGTGGGAACCATGAAAAAGCAAAGTTGAGGAGTGAAGAATGAGTGGAGGCCAAGGACTCCTGCAAAGGTGATAACATTAGATAACATCCACAGAACCTTACGCAACATTTCTTGACGCTTTATGCAATGTAAATCCCCTCTCCCCCCCCCTTCCCCCCCCCCTCCCCCTTCCTCAGGGGACTGAGTCCATAAAAGGAAATCCTGGGTATTGATACTGACGAGAAGAAAGGTACTCAGTTGAGAAAGTAGCTTTTAATACAACAGGCCCCACTTGTTCAAAGAATGGATAGCGCTATCCACCGCGTAAATCATTATCCAGTGGATAAATAATAGCAAAACCAATTATTGCGCTATCCAATTGATAGTGATTCATCCGGTGGATAGCGATATCCATCTTTTGAGCAACTGTGGCCAGGTGTGGAAAAAATGGCCTTTGGGAGGAAAAACGTCAGAGATGTTTTACCCGCGCCTGCGTTGTGTATGTTCCTTGATGTAGCTCCAGGTACAGCTCACCAACCCACGTGCACAGTTTCTCTGCATCACGTGATTCAAGGGAATGGAAGAAGTCTTGAGGGGTCGACAGTTTTACCCTGCAATAATAATAATAATAATAATAATAACAGTAATGATGATGATGACAATAATAACAATAATAATCATCCAATGTCGACAGTGTGTGGCCACAATAGAACTGAACATATTGACTACTATCATGGCAGATGGCCCAGCAGTCAGAAGAGGACATACAAGAGACACAATTCTGTTATCGGTTAAGGGGAACTGGTTGCTTATCAAAGCACCTTGGACAGCCATCCACATCCTCCATTCGCTGCAACATTTCAAGCATCTTTTCTCTGCAAGGATAAAAAAATGATGAAATAAAAGAATGATCCCCAAACTTACACATGGACCAAGAGGTGAGGTCATGGCAAGGAGCGAACAACCGATACCACATTTTGACTGACAGGGGTGTTTCATCGGAGCTGGTCAGTCATTTTTTGATTGACGTCCTTAATTTTTTGCAGTTTAATTAAGGCACATGTGAACATTACACGAAGCCGACACTTCGCGTTGATTGATTAAGGGCGCGTTCGATTGACCGTATTCCGGAATAAGAATACGTGGAGTGATGATTAAAACGGTATGTTTGGCGCGTTTCGAAGCAGCAAGGATAATAAAAACATGTTTAAAATAGCATTTTAGCAAATGTTTGACAATTTTAGTGTGACTCTCCGTAAAAACGAAGGATTCCTAACTTCTATTCCATGTATTCCTATTCCGGAATAGGGTCAATCGAACGCACCCTAAGAAGCATGATTCATTAATTCAGAAATGTCCAGACATGCTTGTAATTAGATGCACAGCGATTTTGATGAGGGTCACAGAGTGTCACCTTGCTCTTCTTCCCAACTTTAACATCATTTGTGTCTGGGAAAACAGACAATTAACGCCACAACTGAAGTGTCCTCTAAACTCCGGTCCCCTAGAGCGACTGCCGTTGAAAACGTTTTTGCAATTTGTTTCATGAACCAATGTTTGGCAAGATTGAAACAGAGCTTCTCCTTATTCCCGCCAAGGAAACTCCAAATAAGGGCAGAGAACAGTTCGATTGCCCAGTCACATTAATGCAATTTCAAATAACGTCCGAGCGCTTTCGCTTTCCAGAAATTTCCATGGAGATGACGTTGTTTGCATTCCGCGTTCGCTAAGCCAATGAAAACTCGCGCTCGTTTGTTTTGTTCGATAAGCAAATTAAATGTTTTGCATTTTAATTTAACGTTCTGTTTTCACTTTCACGGTCAATAGCTGTAAATAGCTGCATTTACCCTCACCAAAAAATTAACTGTAACCCTGACACGTACGTTATTGTTAGAAACTTAGACTTGAGGGTACACGTCGTGTTGGATATGAAAATTGAGGGTACATGTGATTACGTGCATTTCTGAACGTAAGAGAATACCTCGCGGGTAAGGTTGCTTTAAATATACACGGCTTGAGAAAACTCCATTGAGAGATACGTGAGTTGTGGGCAACGGCTAATGGGCTCTTGCCTATATACATAGTCTAGCCAATGTTTCAGTATAAAAGAAACCGGATGCGCTCCGCGGCACCACTGAGATAATATACAAACCGTGTAAAGAGTGCTCCAGTGATGGGACTTTAGGGACAGTGTAAGGCTGTTTTTCACATTTGCCCCTGGGCCATCAAACTGCCATAAGGTGACATAATGTCCAGCAGATTCCAAGGACAAAAATTTCTAAGGGTCGCGTTCTCGGAACTGTATTAGAGGAGACGGTAAATTTCAATCCCGGCAAATAAACGAAGAGATGTGAATTTATTGATGTCGTCTTGGGCAAATTGCTCGGAAATAGAATAGCTATGATATTTGAACAATACACGAATCTTAACACGTATGCAGTGATTACTCACGAAGGACCCCCTCCCCCATCACCGTGGCCATATAGCAGCATGCTGGCGTGAACACGCCCTTTATCTTTCAACTGTTTGACCGTCTTTAAAACCTACAAACAACGAAATAAAAGCCTTTGTTAATGATCGCCGTCACGTAAATCAGAGATCCCTCCAACGTCCCTTCCAACATCGATCGTTCATCCACAGTTACGGAGCGTTTCATAATTCCCTTGGCGCATTTAACAGTCACGTTGTACTTGTTGCTTTTGACAGTTTTGATACAATGCCTTGAAAATGACGGTTTCCTCAACCGTTTGTGTTGATTTCGTTATATTTGACTACAACAGGAGCTTATTGAGGGAATCGAGAAAGAGGTCACTTACATCAGCAGCGTCTCCACGAGATTCGTACGTATCAGCTGGGGGGAAGTGAGCCAGACATCTGAGGAGAACAAATCAGAACCGTCGGTCAGAAACATTGCTACTTTGGCCAAAAGAAGGCGCAGGCAAATGAGAAAATCTTAACGAAAAGCAAATACATGGAGCCAGCGCTAGGCGCCGTAAACCTACTGCAAGAAAGCAAAACAAAACTTTTTTTCTACTTTTAATTAGCTGAGAATGTGGAGCAATCACGAGCAGCAGCGGCAAAACGAAACTAAAAGAAGTAGTTTCGACGTTCAACTGAAAGAGGTCAGTAAGACAACGAGAAATTAATTACACACCTTGATCCGTCAATCCCTTCCCAGTGAAAAGTGTGAAACTAAAAACAAAACAAAATCATACCTACGATTTGATGAGTTAATTAGATTTCTGTACAGGTTTCCTCAGTTACTGACCCACAGCTAAATACACTTGACACTTAAATAAAGTTCATTATTTATTATTATTACTATTATTATTTATTATTTATTATCATTATCATTATCATTATCACTACCACTACCACTACCACTACCACTACCACTTACCATTACCATTACCTTTACCATTACTATTACCATTACCATTATCATTACCATTATCATTATCATTATCATTACCATTACCATTACCAATACCATTTCCATTATCATTACCATTATCATTACCATTATCATTACCATTACCATTACCAATACCATTACCAATACCATTTCCATTATCATTACCATTATCATTACCATTATCATTACCATTACCATTACCAATACCATTACCAATACCATTTCCATTATCATTACCATTATCATTACCATTATCATTACCATTACCATTACCATTACCATTACCAATACCATTTCCATTATCATTACCATTATCATTACCATTATCATTACCATTACCATTACCAATACCATTACCAATACCATTTCCATTATCATTACCATTATCATTACGATTATCATTACCATTACCATTACCATTACCATTACCAATACCATTTCCATTATCATTACCATTATCATTACCATTACCATTACCATTACCATTACCACTACCATTGCCATTACCAATACCATTTCCATTATCATTACCATTATCATTACCATTATCATTACCATTACCATTACCATTATCATTACCATTACCATTATCATTATCATTATCATTACCATTACCATTACCATTACCATTACCGTTATCATTATTAGGTTTCTAGTGGTGGCAGCTCTCGCCTCCCACCAATGTGTCCTGGGACCGATTCTAATTCCCAGACTCGCTTTCATTTCGCGAATGGATGATACCATGCTTAGTAGACAAGCCTCGCGTATAAAGTACACAAGGCCTTTGGGGTAGTTGAATTTTCAACAAAAACAGCTAGAATTAAGCTTAGGTTGAGAAAGTAAACGTAAGAATTGACTAAGGTAACTGGGTTAGCATTAGGGAGGTGTCAGGGTGTGTTCTGCGTGATTAAGAAATGCACAAAGAAAACAAAATATCTGCATGTTACTTTTGCTTCCAAATGTCATTGAATGGCAACGTTTACATTTAAGTAACTGGAGAATTGCATCGGCCTACAAAGTGGATAAAATTCGATCGTTGGTTCTGCACTCAGCTCCTGGAAGTTTTTCTCGGGAAACTCCAGTTTTCCCACTCATCAGCTTTCACTTGATTTGATTAAAAATCTCTCCAATAAGTAGCGCACTCGCGCCCATTTATTTTAGTTTCAATTGAGACTTTGGTAAAGAAATTATCATTGTTACCGGAAATTTGTTGATTAGACTCCAACTCAGTTTCATGGTCAAAAAGTACTTCATCCCCACTCCGCGAATAATCTGGGGAAGCTGGGCCGAGTATCCAAATGTATCCGGCAACCAGAACTGTCAACAGCAATAAAAAAAACGTGATAAGCATAAAATAAAGTTCTTGTTACGTTCTTCTTCGGCTGCAACGTGAAATAAAGTGCTAAATTTTGAAACGGGTAAATCCAGAAATATATTATTTGAGGAAACAAGTGGTTGTTTTCTCAATGGGATGAGAGATGAGGTTGCATTGTACATATTGCACCATGCCTCTTGGGACTGGGGCCATCGCGCCCCAAGCATACAAGGATTACAGGCTGGGGTGAAAAGTTACCAGCCACTGTCAGCCACTGTTTAAATACGTAGACTTAAAACCCGAGGTTTTGAGCATTAGAATTTTACCCTATCAACAAATATGAGAGAAAAACTATGCATTTGAAGTAGCGAAGTAAAGGTGTGCTGACGCTGTAACCTGAGAGTTTGTTGTCAGCTGAAATGGCATGCACAGAACAACAAAAAAGCTCGGCTACCAACCTCTTCACAAACTTTTCCAAATTCTGTCTTAAAGAAGTTTTGTCCAATTAGAAACTGGCGAATAAAAGACTCACCACTGGGTATATTACCATCCTTCAAGAAAGAACAAAAAAATACATTTTATTAATGTTCAGTTTTTTTTTTAAGCAAAAAGAAACAAATAAGTGCATTAAAAAAATAAAACTTTGCTTAGTCCTCACCATTTCCACCCAGGTCCCACCAACTGGAATAAATTGACCTTTAGCAGCAAACACCTTGATCTCATCAAACAGCACTGGGTAATGAAGCTTTACCCACTCAAGCTGTTGTGCCTAAGAATTAAGAATTAGTCAGTGGTCAAAACAATTTACTTAAAAGTGACTGCTAAAATCATTATTTGGGAAATAGGCCATTTTCGAAATATCAAATATGGCAGTGAGGACAAAAACAATAGAAACATGTCGGAATTAATGTGAAAAATATTTGCATCATCCACTTTCCTTTGTCTTTGTCCTCAGAGCATCTCTTTCAAGCTGAATTTTAATATATCAAAAAAGGCCTATTTACAAGGCAAATTCAATGACTAGTCACACAAGTTAAAGTCACGAGGTGACAGACATGTCCTGAAATGCACAAAAGTAGAGTGTCACGAGGTGTCACCTTGATGCTCTCCCCATATTCAACATCACCCGTTCTAGGAATACAGTTAGCGTCACAATGAATCTCCTTGACTTCGCTCCCCATGCAAAGATAAACAGCGGCATTCATGCTAAGCTAAAACTTAACGCTAACTTCAACATTTACCTTACCTTATCTAACCCTAACTCTCATTGTTGGAAATGTGCAGCAAATGTTTAGGCTCAACAAGACACTTTGTGTTGGATATCAAAATTTGGCCTGCATCTAAATTACCTGTATTTCTAGGTATCTCAAGGGCTTGAATTTGTTTTGTCTTGAGCGGTTTTCAATTGAGTGTCGAAAGTAATTACGAATTACATTGGTTTTGCATTACTTCACTCAATGATTGTTTCAAAGTTCTTGCGCCATTTTTTCAACCAATCAGAAGTGAAACCAAAACCAATCGTGGCCCGCGCGTGCACATTTTCCGGCGTTTTGTGTCGGCGACGTGTAATTACTTCGAGTTTTGATTGGTTTACTGGATTGTCTCCGTCCTTTTTGATTCGTCAAAGTAATTACTTTGGTTTTGGTTTTACGATACTCATTTGAAAACCGCTCTATCTTAATGTTCAATTGTCCAATAGTCCAATACTTCCATTCCCGAATCATCGAATAGCGCAATAACGCTTACTCTCTGTGGTACAAAAGGAAAGGAACTTTGCTCAAGTGTCTAGTCGTTCTTTCTTGACGAAGCACTAATTGGAGACACTAAACTGAAATTATAACAATTAACGCAAATCAAGAGGAGAGGGGAAACCGGAGTACCCGAAGAAAACCTCTCGGTGCAGAGTGGAGAACCGACAAACTCAACCCACATATGACGCCGAGTCTTGGAATCAAACCCGAGCCACATTGGTTTGAGGCGAGTGCTCTCACCACTACGCCATCCCTCCACAACAGTCCAATGTTCCCAAATGCCAAATAGCCTAGTTGTCCCGTGACTTGTTTTGTTGTCTTTTGCGTTTTTGGAATATTTGCTTAGTTGTCTATTGTTTATTTGCCTGAATTTGTTTTCCTTTTTACCTCGTTTTCTGTTATTCTGCTTCTATACAATCGTCTATTTGTTTATTTACGTGATTATCCATTTGCTTAGTTGCCAATTTTTCTACATTTCAGTCTTTTTCTAACTTTTTTTTGTGAACATTTCAATCAGGTTGAAGATGGGGAGACATTTAAAAGCACGCACAGTAGAAAACATGCACTCACAAACCTGAGAGCACACAAACTTAAAGTTTGGATATTTTTCCATCAGCCGGACGGCTGTGGCAAAACTTCGACCACACTTCCTTATAGTCTCCGCCACCGGCCACAACCACGCTATGCAAAACAACACAGAAAGTCAGTTAAATATAGATCGGCTGTCGCGCTTAAGACACACCCAAACACAGAAGAAATGATCGCACTTTTATAAGTAGAATCAAAAACTTTAATTCTCGAATGTCTCTAGACGTTTTGTAAGTTCTGCCTTGCGAAGAAAAGCAACTGTTCCCGTCCGCCGATTACACTACACTGAATGAACCGTTCTCACCACAATCGATATGGCAATTTCCAACCGCGTGGACCTGGTGCTGAGAGTCTCCATTACCCTGCTCCAGGAATGTCAAAGCAATCTCATGAGCTCTAAAAAAACCAGATTTTTTGATAACGTGCATAATTACAATATAACACTGACTAACATGCTTTTCATCAGAAATCAAAAGTTTTTCCTTATCTTTACATTTGTCCTTAAAACCTATTTCAGTGACGCTTGAGGAAAACAACTTGCAACGTTTTCTGGAGATGCAGGAAATCCATCAACGCCTTTTTCTTCAGTTTCTATCCCCTTACGCTTTTCAGTGGATTCCGCTTGCTTTCCGCAAACATCCTCCTAACCGTTCCAATCAAGCTGACGCGCAAGTTGGTCTAAGCTACATTAAATGAGGATAGAACTGTACAAATTGTAGTATATATATTATATATATATTATATATATAGTATTACAGTATTAGGAGTCTCGTTATTGGAACATTAGTTCTGTGAGATCTCTCCTGCGAAATTGTCTTTGGCGAAGTTTATAAATAAATAAATAAATAAAAATAAATAAATAAATAAATAATAACAAACTTTATTTAAGGGTCAGTGGATTTAGCACAAGAGCACTAATTGGGGACACTAACGAAATTATCATAAATCAAATCAAATATTAGTTTTTGTGGAGAAGGGAAAACCGGAGTACACGGAGAAAAACCTCTCGGATGAGAGAAGAGAACCAACAAACTCAACCCACATATGACACCGAGTCTGGGAATCAAATCCGGGCCACATTGGTGGGAGGCGAGTGCTCTCACCACTGCACCACCCTTGGTCCCCCTAAATTGTTCTTAGCCCTTCATGTTTATTTCACCTTTGCAATGCTGTTCTGTCTGATAAATCGTGGCACGCGTTGACAACCTCATTTGCAGTGTAAAGGGCTTGAAAAGCTCTGGGGTTCTCTTGTGAGAGATTCTGTGAAAGGATGAATACTGTCAGATATTGAACAAGATGAACAAAGTCTGTAAGCGTACTTAAAGAGGTAAGGCCAGGTAGACCGTGCATTTTGTGCCATACCTTTGCTAGACCTATGATAACTGTAAGATCCATCAACACTTGATAGCACAAGGTATCAAATACAGCTATTTCAGCCATTGTGATCGTATAGTCCCGCGTGGGGTCCGGTGGGTTTATCAAGCCGTCTTTCCCAGCACCAAACATTCCATTCGCCGCCATTTCCACGTACAAGATGTATCTAAATAACGTCAGCAAAATGAATTCCAGTCCGATTTTTTCAATAGACCCTTAACAGTTAAAAATACTCAAAGATCTTCTACATATTCATTTAAAATACGGCCAGACAAAAACTGGAAAAGGAAAACTGGTGATGCTGGAGAATCAAACGTCTTACTGTGAAAGGCTAAGACCATTATTTTCTTAATAACGAGCGATGTCTTATACTCATTGGATCATAGATATGACCGAATTTAAATTTTAGGAGAGAATGGATTGTTAGTAAGTAAGAAAACCTATACTGATTCAATTGAGTGTTTAAAGTAATATCGCTCTTGGCTTGGTTTTTCAAGTCCACACTCGTCTATTAATTGCCCTAGAGAGTTTTGCACCACATGCACAAGTTTGTTGAGAGACAACTATATTCATGTAACCTGCGCAATATAAACGTAAATTATCATTATCATTATCATTATTATTATTGTTATTAAAACCAATTGTGATTGGTTCACATGAACTTTCTTGTGCTTGGCAACGGCAATCTTGTATTTGCCTTGCGCTATGATTGGTTAATTTGATTTTTCTGTGTGTGATGCAATTGCCCAAGTACTTCATTTGCTTTTGGTTTTACAGGACTAAATTTAAAAGTTCCTCTCAAACCATTAAAATGGAAATGTTTGATTTCCGTATATACCTTCCAGGAGTTGCATCAGTTGAAAGCATGTAATCTGTCCTTTGTTGATGCCCGTCACCACCTGTTAAACCCTGAAGCAAACTATGTCACTTCACCCAAGAGTACTGAACATATATTGGCAGAGTTGGAAAATATCATAATACTCCTTGCTTGACCCCCAACATTTTGCATAGGTATTGTTTCCTGTTTCTCGTGTGACTTACAATGGTCCCAAGAGAAAACAAAAACAATGCTTATTCAAAATTTGGGGGAACAAACAAAAAGTATTATGGTTTTTTTTGCTTCGGCCAATTGACAAGGTTTATGATATGCTCAACAGAATATCGCGGTTCTGATTGGTCAATGACGAATACACATTAATTAACAATTAGACCCGTAGCCTGCAAGGGTCTAATTGGTCATGCTTTTCGCTACTTTGCTTTATGGGTCATGCTTTTCGTTACTAGAGGACTATTGCTAATAGTCATCTAGTAGCGTAGCCAATTAAAATGCAGGATTTGCATTAGTCCACTAGTTGGGTGATACCAATTGGTTATAGAGAGAATAGAGAGTGCATTAGAGGTTCTTGAGTGCAATTCATAAGTTGCTATGGAAGCACGGCGCTGGAGTGATCTTGTTGAGTATATAAAAGATCAAAAGAACATGCTCATGCATTTTGCAATTTCTGTTCACTGGTGATGTTTTGGAAGTAATCTCAAATCGCACTTGCCTACAGCTCACTTTCAAAACATCACTTGTGCTGATACATCAAGAAATAGATTATACAATCAAGTTTATACGATTTCCTATACATACAATTAGTAAAATTGTATGTTATAACTTAATGTGGTATAATAGGAAAGGGCAAAAAATGTCTTAAATTTTGTTTTTTCAAAAGATTCGACACATAGGATGGCTCAAACAAAGTTAACCTAACCTAAACATTCTTTGTTTTAGGAAAAATAACCACCACTCATTGACTTTTTCCAATGTTGATGCATGTAGACAAAAGAATATCGAAGAAAGCCAAGCTTACCTGTCTTGGGATTCCATCCTGCCAGACCTACAAAATGAAAATAAAAATGAATTGTGCAAAATGCAATTACATAATAGTAACAAGAATCTAACAACACTTTGGCTAAGTTTAGAGTTTTTCAAAACAAGATTAGCATTGAGTTTTATTTGTTTACAATAACAATAACGCTAATCCAGAAATTGGTTCTATTAGGCACAGCAAGGGTTAAGGCAGCTACCTAACGAAGCTGAATGCAACCAGTATTCAAGGGTGAAGTCAATCAAAAATGTCAAGAACATCTGTGCTCATATTTTCTAATAATAATAATAATAATAATAATGATGATGATGATGATGATGATGATGATGACGATGATGATGATGATGATGATGATGAAATGCATACCAAGCTTCCTTTACAGTGCCCTGGAGGAGACTCGGTAACTAGGCACTTAAAAAACACTCTAAATGAATGAAGTTTACCATAATAATAATAATAATAATAATAATTATAATAATAATAATAATAATAATAATAATAATAATAATTATAATCATAATACTGATGATGGTAATAACAAGGCTCTAGAGAATGGCTCACACATTTTTGCAGGATACAGTGAACTTAAGTCCAAACAAAGTATCTAGCGTGACACAGTAATGCTCTTAAGGCTGTGTTTTTTGAGATACATCTAGGTCTTTGGACCTTGGCACATTGGTGGGATCTTATGGCACTCAAAAGTACAACCTAAACCAGTGTACGAGAATGAGTGGACAACTGCTTAATATTGGGATACCACACATGGTAATTACCACATGACACGGCAAACTGGATTGACACGACAATTGTCAATAATGAGAGCAAGAATGTGTCAGTGATTAAAATGAGCTGCCCTTGGGTGGAAAATAGAGAGGCAAAAACAGTAGAGATTAGACATCCAAGTACAGGCCACTCTGTTGGGAGCTGCAGCAGAGATACCTCAGCCATCGCGTGACATAATACAACATCATCACAGACATCCTCGGAGGGTACTCCCCAGACATTAGCCAGGCACTTAAGCAGCTAGTTGGTGGTAACAGCAAATCAATAGCATCACAAATGCAGAAGCCAATCATTACTAGCTCACTCAACTTTGTGGGCTCATTCAAAATCTTAAGCTAAGCAACGTTCGAGTACTAAATAGTTTTTTATTAATTTTCAGGATTTTTCTTAATAGTATCTACACCACATTCTATCATATATTTTTAGAATTTCATATAATTTAGAGATATGCAGTTTTATTGCCTGTTATTTTATTATAATTGGATTTGTATATTTTATTAGATTTTTGCATAGGATTTGAAGTCTTGGCGTTGATTGGTTACAGTTTGCCGCCCAACCAGTGTATGTAGGTCTGGGCATCCAGACGTTTACATACTGCCATTATAATAACACAAACTTAGGATATCAATAACAATACATTATTATTCCTGCGATTATTGATAAAAATATCAACTTAACAAGGTTACAACACAACTTGTTAGCACACCACTTATTGGAAGCTATTATAATATATAATAGAGGTGAACTTAACACAAACATCATTATGAAAAACATATTCACCATAGCCTCTGATGAAGAGTTCCATCGAAAATAAACCTCTTCACCTCTCCATTCTTCTGGAATATCTAAGGTGACCTTGAACCAATGTGTTGACCACCTGTGGCAATTGGATTACAAAGCTGATTCATGTTTGGACTTTCAATATATTGATAATTCAGTGCAAAACAAATGGTTTCTATCATGTTTGCTGTATGCTTGAAGCATGCTTTGTGGGGAAACACCAGGCTGAGTATAAAGGAGTATTTAAAAAAAAATAAGTCATAACTATTCTAAAAAAATAAATGAAATGGTGTATCAAATGGATCACATATTGAACTGTGGATATGAAATCAAGTGAAGCGATGACCAGCTCCCAACGTCACTGGCTTCACAGATCAACGTCACTGGCTTCACAGGTTAGAGTGTCGCACTGGTTCTGTGAAACTCTGTTGAAGTCCTGAATTTTTCAGGCTTTGCTACACAATTGCAAAGATTGAGTTCACAACTGCGAGGATCAATGATAGCTTCACTTGATTCTCAAAAAACGTTGTATCTGTTTCCTGGTGATGACAAGAAAGTAATAATTAATTACTTTTTTAGGTTACACTGGGTCACAGCGAAAGCCCAGCCACTTGGTTCGTGAACATATTACTCCCACAAAGTATGAATCACAGGATACCGCGCCCCCACCCTAATGTGCCAATTAGTGTAGAAGAGTCATGGTAAAAACAAAGGAGTCCATAGCAAGCAAGGAAAGTGGCATGGAAGTCATGTTAAGCAAATCACTCCCTTTTCTACATTTCCTCAAAATATAAAGAACTCTATGATTGAAGGTTATAATGGTGTTATCGATACTTGAGTACTTTATGTTAACATGTTTGATATAATTCTTTTAAATTTAAAGCTAGTAGTTAGTATAAGAAGCAATACTTTTAAAATAAAATTTGTTATAGCTATTCATATTCCTTTTCGCTCATACTAGAGTTAATTTGGGGAACCTACTCCATTAGTTTACCGAATTACACACACAACAAATATTTTAGTAACTTATTTTTCTTTCTTCTCCTTAATACTTTTTCCCCATTTTTATTGTTGTAAATTATTGTGAATGTTTTCTATTCTTCAATATACATGTATTGTATCCACGATTTTGTTTTAACACTACCGTATCAATTACAATAACTTTTGTTCACATAATGTTCTGTGTGAGTTAAATAAAAAATGATTGAAAAAAAAAATTGATTGAAATGGGAGCAGTGACTCAGCTGAAGACATAATAGAGAGTAAGGTTAAAGTGCTCCTGTGACCAAAAAATCAAGTCATATTTTTCTTTGGATTTCAAAACTATGTTAACAAAACACTAAGTGACCCACGTTTTAAGCCTTGATTTCAAAAAGACACCTTTATTTTAACTGTAATTTTCCTATTTAATGGTCCGCCATTACTAACATTATGTTCTTGAGAGAGCTGGATCGAGGAGAAAATGACGTCAAAGGCTCACTAGTTTAAGAATGCAATACGTGTGTATGCCGCAGAATTAATATGCAGCACGGGGGTTTTGGGCTTTCAGATTTTTAAACTCACGCTTTGTATATATATAATAAGCTGCGTTCACACGCTGAAATTTTAAGCTAGTGAGCCTCTGACGTCACTTTTCCCTGGATCCAACCGTCTGAGGTCCAATCGGTCAGTTTTGAACGTGAGTAATGGCGGACCGTGAAATCCAAAACTTACACTCAAAGTAAACGGCCTTTGGATAAAAATCAAAGCTCAAAATTTTGCCAGTCAGGTGTTAAGCAAACACACTTTCAAAATCTGAAGGAAAAAAGGAAGTGGTTTTTTTGATCACAGGGGCACTTTAACAAGCTATCACTGGAGAGTAACATTCTTACGTTGGTCCAAAACTGTGTCCAATTTGAGTCTCTAAAAATTTCCCACTGATGGCCTCACTAAATGTGATTCTTCCAGGGGCAGCATTGTGGGTAATTGAACTAACTGGGAGTCTCTTTGGATACAATCTGAGGAAAAATAAATCAGACTACATATAAATGAAACATTTATTGACAAATCAGCACATTATATAATTATTACTCATCGCTGTTTCACCCGATTCTTTATTATGAGATATGAGAACACAAATTTTTAGCTCCATAACTACAAGGATTTTACTAATTTTCAGAAAACGATGAACGTGGCAATTTTGTTTACGAAATATAAGCTTAAGCTTACATGTAAAAATAATTATAATTTGTAATTGCCACAACATTGAAACAGCTGACGATTTCAAGGAAAATGTTTATCTTGGCTAGATTTCAAACAAATGCAAGTGATACATTTGTTCAATTATTATTATTATCATTATTATTGGACAATGTCCAAATATAAAGAGTCGATCCGGTTCGATACGTGCGAGTCCGAATAAATTTTTAAAAAGCTGGAACGAGATTACATGAACATATGATTTATCAATTAATCTGAACGAGTGAATAAGAGCACCTTTACCTGCTGAATAAGTTAATATCGGAGAAAAATTGAGGAGAAATAAACTTTTCGGCTCGTTCTAAAGTGCACCGCCAGTTCTTTCTTGTTGTGTGTTGTGAGGCCATGTTGCAGTAATGCGTGACGATGCGTGACTTCAAAGCCTTTTCCCGTCCCAGGACCTCAACTGAAACGCAAGGCTCATGCCTCTAACAAGATGCCAAGAGCATATAAACCCTCTCTTTTTTTGGTCTGAGAAAGTCGTCCCTTTTTTTCACTTTCAAACGACATAATATTTTATTCAGCTTGTCATTGCGAAACTTTAGATATTCTTCCAAATATGTCACGAGATGGGAACGCCTCCTCAGAAAGCTTGTAATGTAATATGCTGTTAACAAATTTAAAGCTTATCGTCATTTCCTCGTTAGAATCTTTCGATTCATTAGTAATGTGGATGATATCTTTCAAGATACTTGAAGCTAACGATATTCAGGGATTTACGAAAAGACAACTGGAGCAATAGAGGAAACTACCAGTTCGTTGGGCTTTTATGGTCGATATTCAATGATAAGTATTCTGATAGCTTCCGCCTTGCTCGTGTCCGCAAGCGGCTTCAATTGCTCTTCTCAGTTCGATTGCAATGGAAGCGAGAGTTGTTGTGGTGGTGTATGCATGGCTGGCAATGACTGTCTGGGGCATTCCTGTTCAATCAATGCGCATTGCAAGTCTGAGGAGACTTGCTGCAATAGAATCTGCTCTCAATATTGCATCCAGTTTACTGTTGACGTCACTATCGCTTCGTTTCTTGGCTTATTCATTTTCTCTTGTACTGCGACTCTTTGTTTTTATTTCAATTGTCGTCCTCATAAGCCAGCCCAATCCCGTTATGGAAGAGCAATTTTATTACCAGAGGAAGTAACGGCAAAAACCTTCACCACAAGATGCGTGACGCAGGGTGACAGCACTTACCAGACAGAGGCGGTTCCAGGGTATGCTCCACAATATGTCGAGTACACTCAATACAAGTACGAAGAACCTTCCCCTTTCCTAACATGTGCTGTAAAACCTTGGAGAGCAGGGGGGATGTATTTGCGAAAAGAGGAATTTGCGTGATTTAGCAATCTTTCCGAGAAAAACTTTTAGAGGCTCTGTTGTGACATGTAAGAGAGTCTAACCAGGAAGATGAGTAATTTGCTCTATGATCCAATTCACCATGTCGAGATCTCTTCGGTGTTACTGAATTCATGTGATTTTCAACAATTGACAGTATTTTTCAACAATCAATTGCGCTATGAATTTCCACGATCTACGGACGCGTTCAACATCTGTGCCCATGTAAACGTTTATTCCGGCATTGCACATGTGCGTATACTAAATTGAAGGAGCTCATAATTTCCTCAAAATTTCACTCCAAGGTCAATGAAATCGCAAGCTCGCAAATTTTTCTTGCGGTTGTCAATATAATGAAATGATACGTTCATAGTTTGATGCCCCCCTGGTTTAAAGAACTTTGTATGTACCTCAGTAATTAAAAGATTAGATTGCAGGACAGTGCCTACTAATTCAAAGGAATTTTTGCGCGGTTTACTGAATATGCGGGAAAGCAGATCTTAACAAGTGTTATTGAAATTCAAAAAGAAAATTGGGGTAACCACGCATTTTGCACAATCGTTGTAAAAAGCTTCGAAATACAAAGCAATGTATTCCAAATTGAAGCTTACTTATCTGTGAAAAATGCGCGGTTACCCCCAATTTTCTTTTTGGATACCAAGAGCACTTGCTAAGTTCTGCTTTCTCCGCTTAGTTGTAAACAGTTTTAAACCGCGTAAAAATAAGCACCACCCACAGGAAATCCGAGTATCTCGAGATGCGCAGAATGTATGCGCAATAACAACAGTAAGCACCGTCCTTAAAGACCCAGCGTTCAAAAGTCAAATTGAAGCAATTTCTGTGTGTCACGTAATAGTTTTATAAATACATATCTTCGTAATTGGCAAATTATGATGGACAAGTGTTGCGCTGTAATTCAGTCTCCGTATCCCTCTGGGCTCTCTCTCCTCTGGGCCGCGAAGACCCTGGGGAAGAGGTTGTTTCTTTTTCAGCCAGAGTTCACTTTGTAGTCGGCCTTTTTTTGCTTGTTCGTATTTTTGTTTTAGGTACCTTCAGTTATCATCTATCAAATCGCTGCCAAAGCAGTTCTACAAAGATAAATTTAGAATAGGGCAGGCTATGCGTATGCTGAAGTTACTATTTTTCTGAATATACACTTAGACTACAGTATACTGTAGCGACGAAGTCGAAATTCGCCCTAATCATGAAACTAAAGCTCAAGAAGTCTGAAACCCTCACGGATCCTTCATGCACGGATTTCTTCATGCATACCATTTGTAAACAACTCCGTGCACTATGAAATCGGTCTACTTTGAGATTGGACGTTCTGCGGCGCACTTCCTATAAGAACTTGCATAGACAGTAGACTGTCATTACTATTGGCACCGTTTTGACAAGACAAGCTGAACAGTAAGGATGGTTCATCGTGATTGTCTTTGGCAAAGTCTTTACCACAATTGCTTGTAATCTCGCAATCTGATTGGCCAATTTGCTCGCGCAATGTAATAGCCAATCAGGAACTCTCATTTTGGGAAATAAACAATCATATTGTGAGAAAGTTAAAGTGGTACTATGACGAAAATCGCATCTTTCCTATCTAAGCCATTTTGAAACATAAACAAGTAGTCTGCGTGAGAAGAAAAATGCTGTTTAATTGTCCACGGTTGCTTGCTTCGAAACTCTTACTTTTTTCAAATATCTCTTTTCGTTCCGTTCCGAGTTTTTAAAATATGCAAATTAGCCGAGTGATGACGTCATACACTCAACCAAATTTTGTTCAAATATGATGAAAAGAGATATCTCAGCCAATTTGTATCAGAAATGTTTGATTTTTTGCAGTAAGATTCTACTAAATGTTCTCCACAATATGAACTTGACAGTTCTGTTACCATGGCATCATACTGGGTTCCAGACCTCACTCATAATAAAAGCCTTTCTGGCCACCTTTGGCGTTCCATTTTGATATTTGCTAACAGCACTTCATATGCATGATCCAGCAAGCATATAAATATGTTAGCTCGAGTTTGTGGCCTTGTTTAACATTTTTCAAGCTGAAAATCACTAACATATTGAAATCAAGTGGGTGGGGACTGGAAAAGAGTGAGTTGTCATGGGAACAGAATTTTTAATAGCCATAGGTCTGTTTCCTGTAGAACTATTAGACTACCAAGTTTCAATGGTCTGTGCTGCAAATTGGCCAAGCTAGCTCTATTTATATACTCAATGTAATATTGGGTTGAGTGTATGACGTAATCTGTCATCTCATTTACATATTTTACCCATTTTTCAAACTTAAATATCTCCGGAATTAATGAAGATATTTGCAAACGATAAATGGCGTTTTTGTTCTTTCATGGAATTCTATGTGATACACTCAAAAAATCAAGCGGTAAAAATTTGATCATAGTACCACTTTAAAGACAACGCTTGCTCTTTCTTTGAGTTATGATTTTGGTCACGCTCTGAAATAAACACTTACTTTGGCGTTGAATATTGTGGTAAAAAACAAATCGAAGGTGGTTCAGTGTTGTGTGTACTCTTATCGACATCGATATTCACTACGCCTCGTGAATCCACAACATTTTGACCACTGTGATGACGAATATCGTCGTCGATAACAGTACAGACAACGCTGAACCACTTTCGATTTGTTAAATAGACCACTCTCATGAATAGCGACCACTTTACATTCTTTTGTATTTATGTTAATTAGACCTACTGCCCTCGTTTTGAGACAAACGTTCTTTTAAAATTTGCTCGTCGTAACGAGGCAAGAAAGGCTTATTAGCATTAAAACAGAAGAATATTTTATTTGGCCGCCATTATGAAAGAAGTCTATAGTAAGTGGGCCAGAACACCCAGTGTGCACACTACTGTTGTCTGAGCACGATGAAAAATGTGCAAAATGAATAACATACTGTATTATCATTGAGTTGTCATTTTAAAACATGTTACAACTAAGCAGCCTCAGCACAAAACGCATTCATATTTACTATGGAAAAAAGAGAAGCAGTTTTAATGGTTCAAAGGCACATATAGAAAATAACGTAGCTGATTCTAAACGGTTAGGAAGGTTTATACATAAATGAAAAGGTGGGTGTATATATATGTGTGTGTGCGACCATAGTTAATTGAAGGACTAGTTATGAAACTTTAAAACCTTTAAAAGCGAGAACAATGTTGTCGCAATCGATGTTGAATTGACCGTGACAGTGAACAATTTTTTTTTTCGCTTCGCATAGGCTCTTAATTTACTTGCGCATAATTTATTCGAGAGATTTGATTGGCTATCTTCTCGAGAAAAAGTGTGTTTTGTGCACCGTCAAGGCCAAAAACAGAGACAAAAACATGAAACAAAAAGACTTGTCGAGTTTCATAACCATCTCAATGCATTAACTGTGGTGTGACGAAAGAGGATTTCCAGTACTGCCTTCCTTATGCTCATCATGTGTAAGCCCCTCTACCCTAAAGACCTAACCGGGTTTTCAACAACAACAACAACAACACAAAACAAATTAAATGGCGTGGTGGGGGTTCGGCATTCATAAAGACAACTTCCAAGACGAGTTCCTTCAACATCGTTCCCAGGGCTTTTGCCGACAGTAGGAGAGAAGCCCTGTGAACGAGGTTGGACTTCTTTTGATGGGTTTCTCAGTTCCTTTGTGTTTCTTCACCGATTAGAATCTTCTTTTATGGTCCAAGTAGCTGATAGTAAGATTGAAACGTCAGATGGACACACATCCACAGTCCCCTTTGCTAAAGAATGGTCTCTTGGCATTGTTCAAATCTATGTTCTTGTATAACTTGTAAAGTTGGCATTTTTCTGTGCTTGTCTCTGTGATGCAAGAACTGTTTCCGGTGCAAAGCAGTCTGGGGCAATCACAACTCATCTTCTCAACGCAAGTGTAAGTCACCCCGTTGAGTCTTACAGACTGAGGCTTCTTGGTCTCATCTTCCCATTTGTCTGGAAAATAATAACAACTATTCGTCTATTTTGGAGTTGCTCGTTTTTGAGATGAACGCGAAGTTCAGCTCGAAGAATCGTTTGCGGGAAACGGGAGGGGAAAGAAATTTGGAAACGGGTCATTGTGTGTAGCTGTCGTCCAGCTATTAAATTTGGTAGACCGGTTTTTTTTTAGGTTAGAAAGTCTATTTACGAACCTAGTGGCCCATTACAGCCGGAGCTTATTCCGATTTCTGTAGCATGAAGCGACTAGGAGTATTTCTACTCCCCCCTGGATGGGATGCTAGTCCAACGCAGGGTTACCCCCAGCATTAAATTCGCCGGTACCCATTTATACACCTGGGTAGAAAGAGGCACGGTGAGGGTAAAGTGTCTTGCCCAAGAACACAACACAACGTAGCCGGGCAGGGCCCCGAACCTGGAACACTCGATCCGGAGTCGAGCGCACTAACCATGAGGCCACAAAAGGGAAAGTTCTGTTTACAAACATTTCTTTTTTGTAATTCAAATGAGTCAACCACTGGTAAAAGAAATCCTTTGTTTCGACAAGCAACAAGCCCAGTTGGCATATTAATAACAATAGTTGACCTCAACGATCTCTTCACTATTGACACAGTTAATAATGTGCTGAATTGAATTCCCGCTCCGGGTCGTTGTGATCAATAGCCCAGAACTTGCTCAGGGTCCTCAACTTCTCGCTTGCAAGTAGCCGAAAAAATGAAATGGTCTGCCTTTTAGCCGTTAGTACTTGCGGCATGAGAATCTGTTGTTTTTGATCAATCGCATGTTTCAGTGGTCTTGAAAAGGCCCTTGGGCGAGCGGCATCATTAAGTATTTTTTTCTGGAACACAATCTCTCCCCTGCAATCTGTTAAAGCATGTACAAAGGAGAGCAGCTTTCCACGTGAGTGCTTATCACAAGATCTGTTTACTTTAACAATTAGCCAACCGATATCGAAATGTCACAGATGATTTCTCAGTAGAGTGGTCTTCACTCATATTGTCATACCTGTATTAACATATGATTTGTACACCTTGACCCAGAGCATCATGGCCCTCCCTCAGCGTGGCCTTTTAACATACCATAAATTTATAAAACTAAATCATTTGATAATGCAAGTCTGTAGTTTTGATTGGCTTAGTCTTGGTATACGAGTTATTATTAAATTCTGAACCTCGGATAATGCATTTTGCGTGCTCTGATTGGTTCACTCAATCTCGGTTATCAGCTCATATACCTTAGTTTGACTTTATATGGTAAGCTAAACATTTTTTCGCCGGAAAGGGAAATTTCTCTCTGAATGAAGCCAAAAAGGGAAAAAATACTTGCTTTGTGAAAAATTTTGATCAGTTCCGACGTTTTGGATCAAGTGAAAAGGCAAGAAATGTTTTTGTGATGAGCCGGCGTCTCTCTGACCACAAAGTATTACACAACATCGCATCTTCATAAAGTTTTTTCCATTTCACTCGGATTTTCTCACTTTTTTCATTCATATTTCGCACTTCCAAATTTTTGGAGTTATAGGAATTTAATAAAACAGTTATTCCATTGGCGTTTGTTTGATATGGGGCTGGTTATAGCCAACTCGGCGCTACGCGCCTCGTTGGCTATTTACCATCTCATATCCAACGCGCGCTCATGGAATAATTGTTAATTATACCATGCTCTACAAATATCAGTAACTGTACGCATCATTTTTTTTTTTGTGAAATAAAGTAGGGAAGATTTATCCATAATTTGTCGGCGTTTTTCTCAAAACAATTATTCCACTCGCGCTTGTTGGATATGAGTCCGCGACTGATGCTCTACGCGCCTCTTTGGCTATCTATCATCTCATATCCAAAGCGCACTCGTGAAATAATTGTTAATTGTACTGGTTCAAACAGAATTCGCATATTACTAGAGGAGGCGTGTTTGGGTCGATTTGGTGGACTTTCGAAATAGCAACGCGCATTAAAAAGAACGGATGAAGAATTTGCCGGTTGTTAGTGGGACAAGGAATTTCCAATTAATCACAAAAGTTCAGTCACCAGTGGCTTTATCATTCAGTCGTTATCGCACAGGAATGACTGCGTGCATTTTCGCTATCCATGCATTTTTTCCATCCCTCTGTCAATTTACCACAGTGAAATGTCGTTTTTATGTAAATAATCTTTATCAGCATCGATAACCTAAAAGAAATTATCATCATGCAACTCCAAGGCTTGAAGAAAGTGTTTCTTTTAGAACCAACCGTCGGCAGCAAAATTAAAAATTAAACCATACACACCCTTCATGAAGTCCGGCAAGGTAACAGCCGTGTCCACGTAGATGGCAAATGCACATAGAATGACAGAAAGAAGCGCGACTTTCATTTTGGCGGACTCCGTGTTCTGTGCAGTGACTCTCACTGTGCAATAAAAGCTTTTGAATTACAACTTGGAAAGTCGTTATTTATACGAAAAGTCACGTGATAAAATTTCAATCCGAGCGGAAAATTATTTACGTCGAGTACCGCTTAAACGTAGGTAACTGTGATAATGATGACTCATTGTGAAGTCGCGTAAATTGCGTGAATTTAACATTGTATGATTTAAATGAGGGAAGACTTTTGAATATTAAATAATGAGGAATGTAATATTTGTAGAATGACAATAAAAATATAGAAAAGCAGTGCTATATCTGTAAGTTCGAAAAGAAGCTTTGGTTGAATGAACATCCAGCAACTAATGTGTTTTCAGTGATCATCTGCATACATTATATTTCGCATAAATTTGACAAGACGCCCTTCTTTCACTCTCACCCGTTTCTCCTTGATTTATGTGCAAACGAATCGGTTTTTTAAAAAACAACGACAAACAGAGAAAAACTCAAGTTGTATGGTTATGGTTCAGGATTTATATACCACACATATCACAAAGTCCGACAATTATGTTTCAATGGCCTTGAACACCCCCTATGGGCAGTGGTCAATTAAAGTATGTATGTGTGTAAAATGTTGTCGTTGTTTTGTTTGTTTGTTTGTTTTTTTTTTGTTAGAGTCACGCCTTTAGGTTGGTTGCTGTGTGTGGAGAGTTTGCGTTTTGCAGGAGTGGGCCACCGATGCATTCCGATTCAAAGAAAAGTATTGCAACATGGAAGGCGCAATTAAGTTCGGCCGACGGCAACACTGGGAGAGATCAGTGAACATAATTTAAAGAGTAATTTTGCAAGGAAATAGCTGATATATGCCACCGCCTTTGTTCTTACATATAATATGATACCGCTTTCATGGCTGCTGAGAACTACTGGTAGCGGAAATTAATGGTGTGGGAGACAAATGAAATTTAACCGTTTACTTTTCACGGATAATCTTAAGCTGTTTGTCAAGAGTAAAAAGCTACCTCTTTAGTGAGGATATAGGTATGGCGCATGCATGGACAGGTCATGGCAGAGATATAGCCAGAGGAGAATGGTAACAAGTACCTTAGGATTTTGGAAATGGATAAGAATACGCAAGCTGAAATGAAATGAATTTTATAAGAATTGGGGGCTGGTCTCTGCGTCATAATTGAATGGGAGAAACAACATTTCTGCAATAAATACATAGGCTGTTGCAGTCTTGGGACATGGAGAGGCGGGAATACTAAATTGGACACAGGATGAGGTCATAGAATTAATTGGACAGGAAATCTAGAAGGGAAGAAAATGGCAGTGATAGGAGCGAATAACCTAAACAGTGATCTAGGTAAATTGTCTGTGGCAACTAAAGTAATGTAATGAGAAATTATAGCAGCACGAAGACCAGACCTGATATTGGTAGTCAAGGACGGAAAAAACTGCCTCTTGGTTTACATAGCACTACCAAAAGACGACAGAGTGGCGAAAAAAGAATATGGGAGGGAAGAAAAGTATCAATGTTTTAACTTTCGGAGATAAAGTGAGTTTGGAATTTGCATGAAGTTGGGGACATTCCAGTTATTGTTGGAGCCCTTGGTGTTGTGAGAAAGAAGATCCAAAATTGGATCTGAAAGATGACAAAGATTGGTGCTCTTTTCTTCAAAAGAGTGTACTCTTGAAACAGCCAAAACTTCGAAAAGGCCTGGTACTCTGAATATAATGGGGAGTACAGTATGAAACTGCAGGACCATTGGTTATTTGTTATGTCCTGCTCGTGTATCGAAACAATGATTTTGGCGGTGACAGTGACATTGACAGCGACAGTGCCATTGACAGTGACATTGAAAGTTGCACTGACCTTGACATTGACTGACAGTGAAAGTGATAATGACAATTTGATGTAGTCAGTTAAATACTAATTGACACGACTGATTGCTTCACTGGCCAACGTCCTATCTCGCTCAAGTCCCTCTCGACCTTGGATGGCGACGAAATAGAATTGAGATTAACTCGACGGTCTAGGGTCAACTGTAAATTTATTGGAAAACACCATAAAAAGACCAAGTTCATTACAAGCACTGATGCACGTTAGCTCTGAACGGCGGTGTTTTGTACAGACTCGTCCTGTTGAACTTGATCTTGGGACAAGTCGTGTGTACCAATGGCGCATGATATTCCCTTTTATTTTCCTCTGGCGGCTATCTGGAGTCTTTCTCGCGTGTTATCACAGGGAGCAGAGCAGTCCTATTTGACCGTTTTTCCAGTTAACTGATTCACCGTACAATTGCAGCTCGAATCGATCTTGTTGATTTGAATCACCGCACGTGATCAAACTACATACAAACGATCGTGATACGCTGCGGTTGAAATCCTATCCGCGAAACGAAAGCTGTATACAGTGATAACTGTGGGCAATAGAGTATGAAGGTAAGAGAGGTAACCCCTCATATTGGCCCTATTCCCATCGTAATCTCTCTTAATTTATTTTTAGATCTCCTGCGAGATCCAGTATTCATTCCCACGAGGGTTAACTGATCGATAGCCAATCATATGTCCCCATTTTTACCAATGTTGCCAAATACGCGAATCATTGCGTGGAAATTCGCTCAGCTGTCAACATTGGTAAAAATGGGGACATATGATTGGCTATCACCTAACCCTCGTGGGAATACCGGATCTCGCAGCAGATCTACAAATAACTTAAGAGGGATTACGATGGGAATAGGGCCAATATGAGCGA
Organism: Montipora capricornis; assembly: GCF_036669925.1. Lineage (NCBI taxonomy): Eukaryota > Metazoa > Cnidaria > Anthozoa > Scleractinia > Acroporidae > Montipora > Montipora capricornis. The sequence goes on along the minus strand of NC_090891.1, from coordinate 32,718,753 downwards.
TTTCGGTCAAAATTTGAATGGTCCATAAATCGCTAAAATTTGGATGAAAATGCCTTATATCCAGCAGTTGGTGTGGAAACAATATTTTTTCCTCAGTCGTAAAAAGAAATCAACCAGAAAGCGCGTGAAATTTAATTTTGGAGGAACCATCTTCCAAGCGTTTTACGTTCGCTTTTGTACAATGTGGACCGGAGGATACCGGTGACGGAAATGCGTCATTTAAAATTTACCCGGTATTATTTATTATTTTTAATATGATCTGTGCAATGCAGATGATGTTGGGTATACAACCCGACACCAAAAATTCGGCTATTGGCCGACATTTTTTGGAACTCCCACGGTAGGAAAGATCTTTTGAAAGAAAACCAATTTAAGGTCGTAAGAAAGTTAAATATTAATGTTTACATTTATATTGTAGTTAAAGCGTTGCGTCAGCAGGATCGAGAAAGAACGCAAAACAAATTCGGAAAATTCTTACCAATTTCTAAAAAGAGATTTGTTTAAAACGTTGGATTTTTATTGTTTTGTCTATTATCCTCGTGGTGATGACGTTTTTTTGGGACCACAGTTTCCATGTCTTGGTGCAAAACCGGACGATCAGCTGAATTAGTAACTGTTGATTTCACTTTCTATCCTCCAGTCCACATCACAGGAAAAAATAACAGATTCCCATTTTTGGCTATTTTAGGGTATTTAAAGAATACCAACAAAAATCCCAAATTTGGAAGAGTGGGACAAGTCCCAGTCAGGGAACTTGGTTGGGAATTCCCTGGTTGGGACTTGTCTCAATTTGCCAAATTTGGGATTTTTATTGGTATTCTTTAAATACCCTAAAATATCCAAAAATGGGAATCTGTTATTTTTTCCTGTGTGCATTGAACGAGTTACGTGGTGGTCAGTTTCATCCATTGTCTCTTTTTTCTTCTCTCGGTACTTCGTGCCTCGTACGGAAAGCTTCGCTTTCCGAAGTTCGTCTCCCGAATATTGACGAAGATAATATTTGAAACGGCACGATTGTTTGTGTAGTTTGATTACGTCAACAAGATCGATTCGCGCTAAATTTAACTGGAAAAACGGTCAAATCAAATACTACTCCCCCACTCCCTGTACATGTGGTGTTATAAGAAATAACTCTGGAGCAGTCGTGCTTTGGTGTCCCATCGAGCACATATGAGTATCATCTTCGAAATCATGTATGTGTTTCAATGTTCTACGGAACCGGACGTGAACATTGAATACCGTACTTATTCGGCTACAAGCCGATCTCGGCTTTTAGCCGAGGCCCCAAACTTCTTTGCGCAAAAAATGAACTTGATTGACACGAATTGCAAATGCACAATACCCGGATATAAACCGAGACCCATTTTAGGTCTTGATGTGTATTACCGACTATGGAATTTTCGTAATTTAAAATACAAATTGAAAATGACTGAAAAATTATACTCAAAGTAATAAAATGAACACAAAAGATAAGAAACAAACAAGCGACGTGATCGTGATGTGATTATTGACCCCACTGGAAACATGTCTTCGCACAAGCGAAGCGTTTTATAAAAAGGTTATTCGACTGGAAACCTTACAACCTCGCCTTTAAACTTAAAATAGTCGCCGAAGCAGAAGCTGTAGAAAATAACTCCGAGATCGCCAGAGAATACGGCATCAGCGAGTCGATAGTTCCGTCGCTGGAGGAAAGATCAGGCAAATCTGTTTAACGGCGAGCTCGATCAACGATTGTTGGCATGGTTTTCAGAGCAAAGAAGTCAAGGTAAGATTTCCCCTTTAATGCGTACGTTTTTTTTGCTTGGAAAATGTCGATTTAAACAAGAAGAAATCCACTTGCGCTTTCGTCTCGAGTTTGCTATGGTGTCATACGTATGTTAGAAGCTTGTTTACACACAGATCGTGCAATCTCGTAAGATGATACAACAAAAGAAGTGCCGGCCGGAAATAATTGACAAGCAAAGTGGAGATCAAGTGCTGGTAATTGCCGGCTGATGTTATTGTTTATGTTGTCTCCCGGACAACGAATTTGAACGCCATTGAAATGTGCAAAACGGCCCACATATCAACACTTGCTGTTTGTGAATGATCAATCATACGAATAATGTATCAACGTCATTTGTAACGAATAAAAAATGAGGAACGATGAGGAGTAAGGGATATCAACACATCCTCTTTTAACAAACGTGTTGAAATACTACCGTTTTTCAAAGGACATGTGAAATGAAAGTTTCATTTCAGTATTGGAAACGAATATTGTCCCAAACTTCAACCAAACTCAGTGCAAAACACTGCTGCAAACAGGAAATTTAAAAAAACAAATTTACACCAGTCATCCTACGCACAAATTGTGTTTACATCGATTAGGTCCATTGGTTCCGATTGAATGGACGGCTATTCATGGATCTCCTTAAAGGTTGTCAGTGGAACATTTTATAAATTCCAAGCACCTAACGTAAGCTTAGCATCTCTATTTAGTAACTTGTGGAAAGAGTATAAATATAAATGATATTTTGTTCCAACCTAATAAAAGAAATTTGCAACACGGGAAATTGACTGACAAGTCTTCTACGTTTGAAATAAGTGAATCAAGCCGAAATGTAAGTTGGAATTGAATTTAAACTTAACATTTCATATTATCATATGCATTATAGTAGTTTTTGAAGGCAACCCTCTCGTTTTCAGTTTAAGTACTCTCAGTTTGTTTCACAGGATTTTTTTTACGTAACGTTTTAAAGATCGCATACGCTCAAAACCTCTAGCCGATGGAATATGGAAATGCTCTTTTTGCAGGTTTCATGCATGAGATGATAATGCACTGCTGTTCGCGGTCTGTTTTCTGCTTTTTAAACGAACTCTTTTGATTCTCACAGGGGTTATTTCGCAATCTGCGCTGATTGTAGTCAACAATTTCAGTATCACGTCGATCGTGTAAGAAAGTACTGTGATAGTGCCAGGATCCGTCTGTTTGAACGTATTTATGTAGACGCATAATCAGACGAACTCCATTTTTGTCCAATTCAGTTCCGGATGGGTGATTCGTTTTTAACACTGAATCTTGTCACTCACGAATGTTCGAACCCCGATCAGGGACACTCAAGGTTTTAAAACAAAGATAATAAAGATAATAAAGATAAAGTTGAAAATTTATCAGGACTCATATGCGTCCCAGGCCTAACTTAAGAGAAAGTGTTTCCCTTGTAATTACATCTGCTAATCAGTGTGTGGAACGTTTAAGACCCCACTCATTGTTCGAAAACAGCAGGGCCCCCGTTATCGTGGCCTGCATCTCGCGCTTGCCTATATATTTGATTGAACACTGCATCAAAGAAGCATGGTTAAAGTTTCCCTCGAGATATCATGTCCTCTATAATGTATGAGAGGTTTGGGCCAGGCCGGAATCACGCCATATAAAACCTTGTGTAAGGCTCGCTTATTCCTGAACACGGAATGAATACGGTACTGTGGGATTTACCACAGGATTTTTGAGCTCTTGATGTGGGCGACCTGAGTTGCAATGTTTTCATGTTACGCAAAAGTTGTTCGACGCCAAGACCGAGTAACCAGGCCAGCTGGCTCCCTCACATTCAGGATCAACGGGCGCGACATATCTTCAGTAGTTTTTTGATCACAAGTGAATTTACGGACGATGTTACGCTCGTGTAGGCACGATTGCATCATTTGCTAACACTCGTGTAGGCACGATTGCATCATTTGCTAACACAGAAAATCACAGGAGGTGATTATTAGTGTATCACCTAAAAAAAATAGTGTTATAGGGTGCTCGCCACTTGCGACCAAATGCAAAAAGAAGTACGGAACCGGTTAAAGTTTGGTATTGATCAAACATTTTGGAATTTTACAAAAAAAAAAGTTCGAAGTGTTTGAAAATGACGAGATATGAACTTGTCGGCGCCACTGTTATTCATTTTGTTGCTTTGACGCTCATTTGAAAGGAAAAAACTCGTTTATTTAAAAGAATTGAAAACATGTTTACCTTCAACAACTAGTACTTCCCGTATCGACCTCAAATCAAACTGTATGAACTTGCGCAGGTATTTATGTTTTGTTCTTTGATTTTCGTTATTTTTTTCGAACGTTAATCAAAGTCATTCCTAAGTCGCAAGCTTCAACAGCGAGTAGACAGTTTTGACTTCTTTTGTTTCAACAACTTCGTGTAAATTGTCGTTGTTAAACGTAAGATATTCTTACAACTGCATACAGCTTAGCGTTAAATTTGTAACACAAATCGTGAAGTACGATATATATTTAGCGCCGGTAAAATAAAAGAGACATTTTATCAAGCAAACCTGGTGTTTGGTGTATTGTTTTGTGATAGTGTATGTTCTGTAGCGAAATCAATTATTTGATCAAAATATAACGAAAATTCCACCCTAGTGGGAAAAGAATTGTCGAGGAGTGACACGTGACCAGCCTGAGCCAGGGGTGAAAAAGGTGTTCCATTTAACTTAAGTCCGTTCGCGGTCTGGCGATCGCAACTTTTACGCGCCAAAATAAAAACATGGCCGAGAACGGCTGGAACTGGTGAGACCTTTGAAAACTTATAAATGGATCGGAACGTTTCCAACGGGAAAACAGGCCTACCATTTCAGACTTCCCGCTGCTCCCGGAAATTTTCCAGTGGAACTAACCAAAAAGTCGTGTTCCATTTCCAACGAACCGGAATTTCCGGAATTTTTCGTAAACAACCTTAGAAACCTTTCTGTGAAGTAAAGCAAATTAAAAACACATTATAATACGAGACATTAAGCAGAGTCGAAGCTGGGTTGGTCGCGCCCCCGGGGTCGCGCCGCGTCAAACGCTACTCATAACCACTGAACCATCGAGATCAGCTTTTTGAAAGAAATATATCATGTACGTTTGAATTCTAATCACAGAGCTAACCGAACCGCTTTTCATGCTACAGAAGTGCTTTTTAGGCCTAATTTATAAAAACAGTTTTAACTGCCAGTCATTTAGTGTTAATCACCTCTAATCACCCAGAAATGATTATAAAATATTTTGTAACTAATCTTTATTGTGAGCGTTAATTTAGACAAAAAAGATGCAGCATTTAGCGAGAAATAATAATTTATGTAAAAATCTTGCAAAAAAAAAAAAAATTCGGGGAAATTCAGTGGATGGTTTTGGAAGAGTTTTAATAGTGATCAATGTAGAAAGAGGGAGCCTCGTTTTGTGATTGGCAACATGAAGTTTATCTCTGCGAGGGGCACCGTACCCGAGTTCGATCAGTGCCCGACAGTTGATTGTGTTGCCCGTCTAAACGTGAAACTTACATCTCTAACTAAAATGTCTTCACTGTTCCGTAAATTTAGATGCCACCTTCACTCAGTCGGATGAAACAAGAAGACAGTAACCACTCATTTGGTAACCAGTTAACTAACGTTTTGCATCAGCCGGGCTGTTCGGATCCAAACTGCTTTCTTCCAGCATGTATTAATGTGAAACTACTAAAGAGCCATGCACAGAGATGCAAGAAAAATCGCAAACGCTGCGATATTTGCAAACAGCTGCCAAGTGGCGAAGAAGACCAAGGGTTATCGATGGGAAATACGTTGCAGTGCACTCCTCCGGCTAATGCCATGAAGGACTGCGATATGCAACCAAGGAGTTTCCCGCCAACAGAGGTAGAGACTCAGAATACTGATGATGAAATTAGCATAATCAGGATTGTACGTGTCCCTGAGAGCCCCAAGAAGGACTTGCAACCGTCACAGCAGTTCCAGAACATGGTGAGTTGTAATACTGCCGCAGCCAATCCAAACTGTTTAGATTATGGATCGTGCAATGCTGTAATACCACGCGATAAAATGACCGTCACTGCCCATCATTTGCAGCATCAAGGGCAGCAGCTGCTAGAGCAAAGTGGTCCTATCTCTCTACAGATTATCAACAATCTTAAGAATGAGACCAAACCCGCCTGCAGCCAAGTGATGTTGCCCACATCCAGTCAGGTCATGATTCCCAGATTAGAAGTACTTTGCAAAGCCTTGCAAGCGCTTACTACTGTTATTCAGTTGGTGAAGTCATATGCACTAGAGATGCATGCCATTCCACTATTAGAACAGGCGCTGGCGGAGATGAAAGTATCAGCGTTGACTCATCTTGATTGCAATGCAAAGCCGACGACTTTGCCCATTATCAACACATCAGTAGTGATGGAGTATTGCGAAAGTGACAAATCCAGAGAGGAAAGCGAGGGATTGCCATTGTCACTGCCTCAAACAAACTCTTCCCTCTCGGCGTCACCACCTTCCTCAGCGGGGTTAATCAAGCTAGAATGCCTTTCTCCTACAATTGGGCCGCCATCACCAGACGTACCGTCAGATAAAGGAAATACTGTCGAGGATCTTTATGAAGGCATGATCGGCGAAATTGATGTCGATCCGGAGGATGTGTTGCTGGATTTTGTTGAAGAACTGCTGGGGTCAGAGTGATACCGAGCTCTCTCGGTCACGGAAATGGACCTGCGCCAGGCAATCGGGGTCGTCCCTGTGTGGACTCCCTTACCAAACCATCCTTTCTGGATGTGAAGCCACTGTCCGGCCTGCGGTTGGCAGTTTTTGATCCATCCCTACCCCACCTCCCCGAGGGATCCATGTAACCCCTGCCTCTCGTGCCTGGGTGTTACGTCATCACTACTTTTGTCAGCTTGGTTAGGTCAAAAAGCGCTCGATAGTGACGACAGAACCCCGATCTTTTCAATCGTTTATTGAATTGAATTGTGGTTGTATGAAGTCATTAACTAGCTCACGCGTTATGGACCTGGCCCCTGTTTCATTTGTGGGTTTCTTGTGAACCTGGGCTTAGTTGCTTTGGGTTCTCCTTTATCCCTCTCCCGTTGGGTTCACTTAGTCAATATCCTTTGAGCCCTTTCTAGCCCTGGGTATCCATGTGATCGTTTCCTGGCGCAACATGGCTTTTCGTAAACTCCTATACATTTTCCAAGTCAGTAAACAGTGTTAAAGTCGGTCGGTTATGCTATAATGATTTGACATTCTTTAGACTTTTCTTTGTCAGTAATTCACCTAGGTACAGCCACAAATAAAATGTTCAGTCTTTGCTGAGATAAAGAGAGAAATTTATCTAGTTTGGTTTACAGATCTAGAGAAGTTTTAATTTTCATCGATTTTCGAAAAAAAGAAACATAAAGAAACCATGGAAAAAAAACAATCAAGGGGAACAGAGGCGAGATGTGTTACTGGCGCCAAGCGTCGGAATAAAAGAAAACGTGCGCCTCAGTAGGTGTCAGCAGGAGCTCACCAAGGGGAACCTCTATCGTCCATACTTTGCCTAAGAGTTAACCCTTTCCCGAGTAGAATTATTCATAGAGCACCTCCCTTGCGAGATTCAGCACGCCCACTGTTGTAAATGCCAATCAAAACAATGAAGCTATCTCAGCCTCTAGGGAAATATGATACTTTTCGGGCAAAAACTTGTTCCTGGAAAGGAAAATTTACTCCGGAAAGGGTTGACTCAAGGAATTAGTGGAGATAGAGGATCCCCTTGATGAGTTCCTGGTCACGTGAGATTCGGCTCCAAGCGGTTGCAATCATGTTACACCACTCTTGTTCCCAGAATGACCTGGTTTATTGTTCACGCCGAGTAGTGTGAGAATCTCTGCTTAAATTTCTTGCTCGATCAGCCAAAAACCCAGCACAGAACTGAAAAACTGAATTTCTTAATTAGTAAGCAGACTCAGTTGTTCAAAGACTTTATCCAATGGATACTCCATTGGATATCCATTGGATAGAAACTACACAGTTTCTATCTGTGCAAAGATTGAACTATTTGCTCGACTGTGAATTTACATCAAGTAAACGTTTGTTCGAATAGGAGGTTTTCACGTGACGTCATCGCCTCCATGTTGGTGGACGAAAACAAAAGATCTCTCATTAGCTCCTTTTGACCAGAATTCGTACATTTCTCTATTGCTATTAGTGTCCTTAGAGGTTGGTTGAAAACGTCCTATTCCTTTGTCATTGTTTAATGCAAAGTATATTTTAAACTCTTTACAGCGACTTATCCACTGGATAATAGCGACTTAGAGTGGTTTTCAATTGAGTGTCGAAAGTGATTAGTGAATTACTTTGCTTTTGCATTACTTCACTCAGTGATTGGTTCAAAGCTCTCGCGCCACTTTCTCAACCAATCAGAAGTGAAACAAAAACCAATCGTGGCTTGCGCGTGCACATTTTCCCGCGCTTTGTGTCGGCTACGTGTAATTACTTCGAGTTTTGATTGGTTTACTGGATGTCTCCGTCCTTTTTGATTGGCCAAAGTAATTACTTTGGTTTTGGTTTTACGACACTCAATTGAAAACTGCTCTATCCACTGGATAATAGCAACTTATCCACTGGATAATAAACTCACGCGGCGGCCTTTGGACAGTTGGGGCCAGATGATCTTTGGGGACATATGGGTCAATGAGCCTTTTTGTGTCCTCAATGATTTACCAATTTTAATTGATATATATTTCGCTGAATATCGAAACTAAAAGCATGTTGTTTGAACATTTGAAGCCAATTTGATTTTAATAAAGAGATTTATAGAGTGTTTTCACTCACGTGATCAGTAACCTTGTTTTTCCACCGAAGCAAAAGAAAACGTTTGCATGATAATAGAACTCAATTCCCGGGGAATTAGTTGGGTATACCAACATGGCCGCCGTTCCATTGTTTTGGTACACCAAGATGGCTGCCGTGACGTCACGTGAAAACACTCTATATCTTGATGACGAGAGCAAAGATTCCTCCTACAAGCAACGCAAAAAGAAAAAGATCATCCGGCAACGCCAACATAGCGCGCTCGTGTGTTGCATTTTTCTATAAAAGGGAAGTAGCGTCGCCGAGTGGTAAAGAAACCGCACTTGCAGCTCCGGAGCTCCCGGGGTTCAAGTCTCACCCGGCCATTGGCTGAAGTGGTTTTCTCATCTCGGCTGCGCTGGTTGCCTGTCTTCCATCACGTGAGGTATATCAGTCCAGGATTGGTCAAATTAGTCTCAATAATTTGTTTTATTGCACATACAAAATTGGATTCACTTGACTTTCTAAAGTAGTTTTCTTAAAGGATATCAAAATTTCGCTTGAAACGGAACGGTAGCCACTCACTATGAAGGATGTGGCCCTCCATTAACAACAAAGGTTTGTGATGCAAACAGCACGGTGCAAACATAGCTGTCTTTTTGCAAAACTAACCAATATGAAGTTTTCATGTAGCGCGGCGTACTGCCATCCAATTGATTGCCTCGCGGGTGTCCTTATCAAAGTAGATAAAAATCAATATTAGAGCATCACGGCTTTTGTAAACTGAGTTCTCCATATATATGTTTTTTAAATGTAAACTGTACGTATTTTAAAGAAATAAAAGTAAAAACTACATCATTGTGTATTTAAATTATCGCTTAGACCAATCTATTGGGCATGCAACATCAACTTGAGAGCTTAATTATCAAAACCTCTGCAGGTAGAGATTGCATTCGAATTCGGAATCATGATTTCATTTCTGCTCAGTTGCTATGCCTCGCTATTTCCTTCTCAATCCAGAGTACTAAAATGTCTTTGAAACTTTGGAGTCCAACCAAATCAAACAGTATTTAAGACGAAAAAATGCTTCGGAAGTTTTCCACGGTGTTCTCGAGGGCGATAAACGATTCACTATCGATCTTGTGTTCATCCCGTTGCTGGTGACCATCGTCATACTGAAAATCCTTCAAAGCAGTTAAATCCGCAATGTGTCTACCAATGTCTCCATTCTTCAGCTGAACAGGATGGCATCCAAACGACAAGGAACGTCTTGATGCGTAGAAGAGATCCGACTCAGAATCAGGCACAGACTCGTTTGCGTTCACCATCTGTCTTTTGAAGCTAGTAGAATGTTCTCCCTTAGGATTTCTCTTCCGTTTGCATGGAGTTCGCCGAGCAGCGATCTCCATTTCTTTTGAGGCGTTGTTTAGAATACGTACAAAAACACAGTCTAAATGATGTGTTCTTGGTTCTGAAAGAAGATCACAGAGCCTTCTTACTGCTGTTACCAAGAGTCGTGAAGGATTACTACCGCCCTGAGCAATGCCGACGTGTAATGCTTGAAGTGGATTCAACGGGTTACCTGAGATCTGAGATTTTCTGGGATCTTCATAGAGGCCATACATCTTGTGTGGCTGATTTGCGTTTACAGGATGCGTGACTAGGGAGGTATTTATTCCGTCTGTTGGAGTTGACATTCCCACCAAAGTAGCTTGTGGGACAATATAACGGGACCAAGGAGCTCCTTGCATACCTTCAAGATCTTGCTCAGTGGCGTTCATGTCTTCAGAGAAACGTTCACTGAGGTCGTCAAGGATATTTTCCAAACTCAACGCGGCTTCCGCAGACGTGATGGATGATATCCCTGAATCTACGCTTTCTACAGACACCCTCCTTTTAAGCCCTCCTGAGTAATGACGTTTGGAGTTCACCAAACGGCAAGTTTCCATCAGCGTTTTTACAAAACTGCTGGAGTCATCCAAACTAAGCGCTTGCACAGAAGGAGCTGAAGTTACCCTTTTCCCAAAGCCGTCTGAAGTCTGAGGCCTTGAGAACGCTGAACGCCAAGTTTCCATTTGCTTCTTTGCCAAGTTGCTTGAATCAGACACATCCTGCATGCTGGTTGAATCGCAAGAATTTGGTGGGCTTGGCCGACTTGGCCTACGTGTTTCAACTGGAGTCGCTGCATTTGTCATTTCTCGATACCATAAGTCATCGTGATTAACAGGCGGTTTGTGAAAATCTTCCTGTTGGTCCCCGGTTAAGTTAGAAGAGGCAGAAGTTCGTATCATCGTGACATGGGCTTCCAGAAGTGTGGTCTTTGATTCCAAAACTAAGCTGTGTACTGAAAAAAAAAAAAAAAAAAAAAAAAACTTAATATACAGAAGAGACAGGAGCTGTGTTATTTCCCCTTGACTATTCCTCTCTACCAACAGCCCCCACCTCCCCCAATCCTCGACTTATTTTCTTGAATGGATTACTGAACAATCTGATGTATGCCGGCAGTTCCCCCGACTATTGCGTCAGTATTGATGATGATATGAGTGACCATATAGAATAGGCGGTCCTGTTGGTGTGTCCAACTAATCCTCCGGGAATTGAGCTCCATTATCATGCAAACGTTTTCTTTTGTTTCGGTGGAAAAACGGTCAACACTAATGGCCATCCATCAAACTGACATTGGACATTTTCTTTCAATTACACGACGCAATAACCCATCTTAATATGAGAAGCTTATCGCTGTAAAAAGAATGAAAACAGGCAGAATTAGAGCTTTAGTTCAACAAGAAATAGCGTTTCTAAGCAAAGCCGCGCTGATCTACAGTATTTAGGTCTAAAAACCACTTTGAAGACGGTTAGCTTTTACTTTTTTTGCTGGGTACTACCATGTCAATACTCTAAAAGATTCGATTTTCCAGGAACTTGTCTCGTTAGTCTGGTGGATATTGGAATATGCAAGGAAACTCCATCGATCCGGGTTCAACTCTTTGGCTCGCCTAATCTGAATGTTCTCTGCACATTGAAATGTTTGTTTCTTTGAAGTAGATTTGAAGACTGAAGTAGATTGTACGTCGTGTAGGTTGAATAAAAAGGGTTGTGAGTTTGAGGGATGGCAATGAGTGTTGACCTGGAAAAACAAGGTTACTGATCACGTGAGTGAAAACACTCTTAGAGCGTAGCTAGCCATTTTTGGTTTGTAAGCCCGATCCAAACTTTGTGATTTCGTGGAAGTCAGAGGATTAAAAAATGAACTTATTTTAATGAGTTCAAACAGATGTAAAGCGATTTTTTGGTGAATTTTGTTGTAACCCTGGGTGGCTTTACAAACAAGGAACCATATTTTTTAATGTCACCATGTCTCAGTGACTCTTTCTTCAATATCAACGCGATTTCCATTACAAAAAAACTTTTTTCGTGAATTCATTGCAACTCTGGGTTGTTACACTATGTAAATATCTCACAACTTCTCACTAGCACCTATCGCACAGCACGCGCAACCACCTAATTAGCATAAGCACTACCGCCGCACATTTATATCAATTAGGCAGTTATTCAAATAAAGATCAGTTCTTCATAACGCAAACTGAATAAACAACATGGTGGCAGCAGTGCTGGTTGATCATTTCTCAACAGATATTTGGATTTAGTGATCTACTTGTAAAGTTTTCTCCGGTTCAAACGAAGATGACTTCGAACACACCGTTTCCAGAATTCAAAACAACAGGAGATGAAAAGCACGACCTTGAAACCTACATCGAGGATTTGATAGATTACTGCATAATGCAAAATTGGTATGATACATCGAAAGAAACCGACGAAGCCAAGTGGACCAAGCCGGATAAAGCTATGGCATGCCTCAGGGCGTCTCTCCTGCGGCTAGAACGATGTACAAATACAGTCTGGATTTAAGTGAAGCCGATTTAAAGAAACCTCACAGTGTTGTCAATGCGTTGAGAGAATATTATGGCGCCAGTGTTGGAGTGTCATGGGAACGACAAAAGTTCCTTCGCCTGCTACAACAAGAAAATGAGTCGATCGCGTCATGGGAG
>NC_090891.1:32693658-32696158 GCF_036669925.1 Montipora capricornis | reverse complement strand
TTACAGATCTGGAGGGTGCCATTTCGAGTAGCGGTAAGTGCATAGTACAGTTCTTTGTTCCCTTAATATGTTGTATTGTTGAGACTGAATTAATAAGTGTTTGAATACAGAAACCGATACGATGATGCCAAATTCAAGAGGATCTGTGTAAATGCGTAAGACAGAGCTTGAGGAGGCAAGGTACAAGTTTCCTTTTTAGAGGGGGGTTTAAGCCAGGTTGAGTGCATAATTCAACCTAGGTAAAATGCTGATCACGAATTAAACTTAGGTGACAACGGATTCAACCTGAGAACGAATTTTACCTGCAACATATATAGAATACTACGCGTCTCAACATAAGTAATGAGCTCAGTGGTTATAGACTATTCATTGAAGCACCTTACTAAATAGGGCGACGACCGAGATGTGGATTTAAAGAACAACACCTGTCCAGTTGCAAATTTGTGCCAATGATTCCAAACGCAAATCACTGCTAAATCAAATTAGTGTTGGTGCATGGAAAAATTCTTTCGTTTAAGGTTAATTACGTTTAGCGCGGCAAACATTGATCGTACTTGGTTCTTGTTGACATAAGGCATAACGAAACTTGAAGTGGAGAGATGAATTCAATGTAGAAAAGAGACAAGAGGAAGAAACCAACCAAACATTCTGAATGGTCAATAATCAAAGAAAACCGTAGATAGCCATTCAAAATGCGAGCCCTGCCGGGAAAGCATAAAATTCTGGATACGTGATTCGAGATTCGTGTCTGCGTCGCTTCGGCATAATAATGATGAGCTACCTCGAATGTTCTTTATGTATATTTGTACTAACTATCAAAAAGATTTCTTCAAAAAAATGGGTGTGAATTCGTACTAGACGAAGGATAAAAAAAAAAAAAGCAATTAAGCATATCCGTTCAGTTACCTTTGATTATAGGGCCAGTATTCTGTTGCTAATGACTGTGTAAGCCAGTCCGATACAACGTTCTGCAGATGAAATAAACTCAACACCGATGCTTCCAGCGTCTTCCCGTTTGACTTCGTGACTAAAGTAAAGATGCTGACTTATAGGCTGCGATTTAAGATTTCTGGCGCAGACTGCGGTAGTTTTTTCCCTCAGGGTGTAAATAAACGAATCACGTCCCAAGTCTACTACAAAAGTTGAGTTCAACGGAGCTAAGGGCCCTTAATGTGTTTCCACGAATTCTGTCCATTGACCTTTTTTTAATTTTAGCAACGAACATAGTCTCCATGCTTGGAGGGAAATCGGCTGGTTGATTATATCATCAATTAGGTGACGACTTTTTGTTCTTGAGTATGCATAATTTCTGAGGAAGTGTTAACAACACAAAGAGCTGTACAGATATAGTAGCATCGATCGCTATAAACTGAATACTTGTGGTCTGGCAAATTGTATAGAATCGCCCACGCAAGGACCTCTCTCCGAGTCGAACGTGATTGAAAAGTTGTGCATGGCTCTTTTTCTTTGGCTCATTTTGTTTTGCATGTGAATTTGTCTTTAGTGGCCCCGAATTAAACTCTGCAATGCTTCGGACACAACGAGTCAATAAATGAATAAATAAATAAATAAATAAGTAAGTAAATAATAAAAATTGAGCTTATAAGGAAGTAATCGGGGGCACTGTACATTGAAATCAACTGAAATTGACATAAACCAAATAAATGTTGGTTTGTGAAAAAAGGCAAAGCCGTAGTACCCGGAGAAAAACGTCTTGGAACAGAGTAAAGAACCAACAAACTCGACCCACTTATGACGTCAATTGGTTTCCCTCCTACGTCAACGATGTTATTTCCATCTGAAGCGGTCAGATCTTTCGGTAACCGCCTCAGTGGTCGCATGAGTTTAATAGCCGTGTGAATACAACTTTAAAAAAGCTTTGTTAAGATCTTTGCTATGACAAATCAATGATGTATCAAGAATTTCACTGTCACAAAGTTTTACCGGGTCGAATTTTGAATTGACAAATCATTTGAAACTTTTATTATATCACCTACGTTTATCGTCACTGTTGAGCATATTTGATATTTCCATTCACTAACGCACTTACATACTTATTATCAGATTGATAAGGAAGTTCTGTCAACGAGTAAATTACTTCTGTCGAAATACTGTTGCCCTGAGGCTCTCATTTCTATTATTAAATTTAAAAGATGCTGTCAAAAAGATGAACAGAAACGGAGTCCAAATTAACCCGACCTTTACTTGAAAAAAGATCGTTCTAGGATACCAAAGCTGTCCTTCCATCAAACCTATTTTTCTTTTCTCTTCTGTTTGTCTAAACTAAGCCGTTTTTGTGTTTTATGGTGGGTGTCTAAGAAATTCCACTGTATGGCAGGTTGAATCCAATACTTACACAATGGGTTTTAATAACTAAATGAATAAATAAGTAATAAATAAATAAATTTTTGTGTCTTGATTAAAAATGAAAAAGAAGTTTGGAGGATCAACTATGTTGACACCGAATCAGATGTGATTTGATGATCATTTGAAGAATAAC
>NC_090891.1:32651158-32656158 GCF_036669925.1 Montipora capricornis | reverse complement strand
CCTCATGAGACTGTCTGACATTTGCCGTTTGATTGAAACGCGATGCGAAATCATTATCTTCAAAAGCTTGCTACAGTATCAGTGAAATCTTAGTTCATGGCGTTTTTCGGGCGATATCATTAGTAAAAACCCGCTCGAAACTTCACTTTGGGAAGCTTTTTGCTCCGATTAATTCAGCACTTACTTCGAATTGAACGTCGTGGGTTATTGCATTTGTCACGCCACAGTTATTCAGGCCTTTGTTACCCTCAGCTATATAGACCTTTTCGGCTTGTACATTTTGTTTTCCCAATACAGATCATGTGATAAAATTTACTCAGGAGGCTTGGTCCTTTGTTTTGTTCATTAAAAAGAGTGCATGCAGGCATATTCATGCTTGCATGCCCTCATTTTAATGAACAAAACAAAAGACCAAACCTCCGGAGTATTATCACATGATCTGTATTGGGAAAACAAAATGTACAAGCCGAAAAGGTCTATTGACATGACATTTCCATTCTGCTTCATAATCTCTTTGTTTACGCGAAAGGGCTTTTCTGCTTGATTGCAGACAACAAACGTTTATCAGCTCGCTTTCATGTTGAGCACTTCGTCTCTTCCGAAAAAATCGAAGCGTACTTCTTCGCCGGTGGAAAATGCGCATCATTAAGAAAGTGTAGAAGTAGGAGTTCGAAGTTTCGTAAGGTATTTGTCAGTGTCTGTCGCGCCGTGTTTGCGGAATTGTATCATCTTAATTAGCTTTTGATGATTGTACATTCAAGTACCGGTCATTAATAAGATAAGTGAGAAATTGGATAAGTGGCCCCGTATTTTGTAGTTAAGCCGAGAAATTTTATATGTAGTATGACCCTAATTGAGTGATGACCACGGACGTGTTGACTTGAACAGGTGTGGGTTTCTATGCAAAAAACAAAAAGGTAACAAAAAATTTCCAAATGGACACGGCAGCTCACAGGAGAACAAAAATTTTTCCTTGGACAGAACTCAAGCTCTCCTCTCTGCCTGACGATAAGTGACTGGAATTTTCCATAAGCCGATTTCGATATATCTGTTAAGTGCCAGCCGGTAGCTTCTGTGTCAGTCAATCGCATGTTGTTGGTAAATCAAGTGAAACGGCCGAGAAAGATCTCAATCGTGGGACAATACAAGATTGACTCAACGAGAGAGAGGCTCAAGTGACTCAAAAGCAAGAGAGGACGAAATAAGAGAACGAATCCCCAATAAATGGTCCTCTTCGCCCAATGATCGGTTTTTTCTAACTTTACTTTTTTAGGGAGGCACCTGATTGCATGGCCAGTTGTAATGACGTAATGAAAAATTGAAATATGCTCGGCATTGGGAACGAGAACATAAAATAGCTTTTCGAAACTAACAATAGATTTTCAGAAAAAGCTATGATTGGCATGGGGATCCGTTCTCGTACCTTAAAAGGGACAGCTAGTAGCAAGGAGCCGCGGAAAACGGAAAACTGAGACATCATGTTTATTCCAAGCTGAGTTTTGATGCATCTTCTCTCGAGCTGTACGTGGGCTCAGCGTTTCAGTGTGAAAGTGAGTGCTGTCGTGGAAACTGGGAGCAGTGACTGGTATTTTTTTAAAAACAGCTGCACATTTTTGAAGCAAGAGGGTACCGGAAATGTGCGTGAAAGTATTAAAAAAGCGAAGAAAGGTGTGCATATCTTTAGCCAGTGTGGCAGGCGTTACTATTTTATAAGCAACGGAATAATTTCAAAACAATGGCATGTCAGTTCATTGTTTGAATTTAAACTTCTGTTCTTGTGAAATTTCTGGCTCCTTTTCAGCAAAAGGGTTACCTTTTGAGAAATGCTGAGCGTAGCTGAGCAAACGTCAATTTAAATTTATCGTCGTGCTTGAGAATAGATTGTTTAGTAGAGCGCGCGATTGTTAATATCAAGAATAGGCTGCTGCCTCGCTAAGGCTCGCCAGCAATTATTAAGAGATATTTGAGCGGATGACCTTTCCAAAGATTGTCACTTCGTGGAATATTAGCGACGAATAACAACAATGGTTCCGTCACGCAACGGACGTTTTTTAAGTTTATATGAACCGTTTCACCTTTTTTACCGTTCCTTTCATATACTTTTTGTCCTACCTCGACCTTATGTCTAGAAATGCTAGTAATTAGATGCATTTCAAATTTTTATATCCACCACAAAGTGTCCCTTCAAGTCAATGCAGTTGCTACCTATTTCTAGCAATGAGGTGAGTGTAAGGTTTAACGTTCTAGCCCAGGTTATTCGAGGCATGATCAGTGCTAACCATCGTTAAGGGCCCACTGACGTATTTTTTGGGGTGCGTTGCTAAGGATGTAATGGTTAAGTAATTTGAGAGAATTTGGCATTATTTTGGTCAGTTTCCAACTTTTGTAAGCCAATGACCCTAAATATGACGTCATCCGCCGATGGTCACGTGATCAATAAAAGAAAACTCTAAATTGCTACGCAATTTGGGTATTTAATCGATGGTTTGATAATTTGTATTCGTTTTTGCATCCAGCCAAGCATGGTTTTCTTTTTATTTTGAAAAATGTTCTTTTTGAAGACGATAACGATACTGAAATACCCATAACTTTTTCAAAAAAGATTATTTTAAAAAATCAATGCTTAGCTATATTCTGTATTTGGGGATGAAACGTGCCATATAAAAAAAAATTAATTCAATTTAAAACCGCCGGAAATTTAGCTTTTTCCTCAAACCGGAAGTCAGTTCGTTTACGCATGCGCAGTTGATCTGAGAACGAGCGCGAGGAAGGGCGAGGAAAAACCTTCGATGGAAACAACAGTTTGTGCAGTGACTTTTGCTTGTGAGTGGGTTTTCTTGTCAGCTCATGATATGATGACGTCAGTTACCGGAAGTAAAATTTCCCTTCCTTAGCAACGCGCGAAAAATCCGTCTGTAGGCCCTTAAATACCATTAGGAAACCTTTTGGTTCTCTCTTAACCAACGGTTAGCGCTAACCACGCCTCGAGCAACTGGCCCCAGACACGACATAGTTTTGATGAAGTTGGGGAGACGATCAAGGGGACACTTTGTGACGCTTATTGAAAGCTGCGTGCATCTAATTACATCTCTGACTTCAAACTGACATTGGACATTTCGTTACAATTACACGACGCAATATCCCATGTTAATATTGACAAGCTTACCGCTCTGAAAAGAATAAAAACAGGCAGAATTACAGCTTTAGTTCAACAAGAAATAGCGTTTCTAAGCTATGCTGATCTACAGTATTTTCGTCTAAGAACCCCGTTGAACACGGTTAACTTTCAATTGTTTTGCTGGGTACTACTATTTCAATACTCTAAAAAGTCGATTTTTCGGGAGGTTGTCTCGTTAGTTTAGTGGATATCGGAAACTGCAGGGTGAAGCCATCGATCCAGGTTCAACTCTTTGCTTCGCCTATTGTGAATCTTCTCAGCTTGTTTAAAATCTTTGTTTCGTTGAAGTAGATTTGAAGTCTAAAGTAGTCTGTACGTCGTATAAGTTGAATAAAAAGTGAAATGTCAGTTTGAGGGATGGAAAGAAGAGATTGGTATGAAAGGAGAAACCTTAAATAACAATGACCACAACCAGGTTTTCTGAGCCTGCGAGACTCAGCACCCCAGCGAACCATTGTTTTAACGAAAACCGCTGGTCACCAACCTGGTTCTGGTCATTGCTGTCTAAGGTCTTCCGTATGAAAGACGCAAAAATTAACTCGTGAGTGATGTGGCTCTAAATCGTTTATAGACTACTCCGTTTTGTTTCAATCTGTGCCTCATTTGAGGTTACATTCGGGAGACCGCCATACCGGTCTGCCATTTTTGTATCGCCTCTGGTCTCAATGTAATCACCATTATACTTTGCAGCTTATTGCCTGAACCCTGTAGAGAACATGGATTCGTCCCCACTTCTCAAATTCACAGACCTGCTGTCTTCACATGGGGAAAATTGCTCAGATGAGATGTGTATATTGCCACAGTGCGTTAACTGGAAGCTTGAGCTCGCCAAGGGTTCTAACAAACCACCAAATCACATCAAGAGCAATCGGAGTCCAATCGGTTGCCATGACGGCAAGTGCGCTAATGAAGAGTTTCCTTGCAAAGTTGAAACTAGCAGGGAAACTGCTGTGTTGAAGCAGCTGGTGGAAGACCTGATGGAACTTGAAGCAAATAATTTTCCGAGTTGTTTCGAAGAGAGTTTTAGTGACAAGGCCTCACAGGATGGCTTTCCGGAATTCAATAAGGATGGTTTTCCAATATCGTGGAATCCCCAAAGAGACCAGCACCAACTACCCATTGAAGTGACGACAAATAACGGAGAAGTGAGGATGCCCTGCAGGGTAGGACAGGGCATGCGCAGTGAGGTTCCGCTTCAATCAAACACCTGCGTACTCAAGGGGCACAGAGTCGCACAGTTTCCAGATAAAACAGAGATGTTGATTACCGCGCGAATGAAAAGTCAAAGGCAGGAAATTGGCGACGACAAAGCACCAGGGAATTACCTTGAATTAGGTTCCCTGGCTCCTGAGTTGGAGACTTTCATTCCAATTGATCTTTATTTGAATCCATCAGGGATGACAGAGAATACTGCGGCTGAAAATGTGGAGAAAAAACCTTGCCCGAAGGAGAGAGAGCCTATAGAAGAAGCGGCCAAAGCAAAACACAGTAATATCAAAAAGCTGTTTGGAATTTTGGCCGAAATACTGGGGTTGTTTGAGGGACATCATTTCTCGGAAGATCTCGAGGCGTTTTCTGTTGAAGTTTTACAAAGAGCGCTGGCAGAGCTCCGGGGAGCAATTCGCTCTTTATGAACTCAAGATATCAAAGGACAAACTGAATTTGCTCATTTGAAACAAAGTGGTTTTAAAGTGTGGCTATTAAGACCTGGAAGACCGGAAACTAAGGAGTCTTAACTGGCTTTAACTAGCGGGAAATTCCCGGGGATTTTTCGGGTGGGAAGTAACCCACTACGGTTTGAACCCAGGAGTCGTACGATCGT
>NC_090891.1:32636158-32646158 GCF_036669925.1 Montipora capricornis | reverse complement strand
TCAGATCTAAATAATTACCGCCCAATTTCAGTAATTCCAGTTGTAGCTAAAGTCTTTGAGAGAATCATTTATGATCAACTCTATAATTACCTTACTACACACAAATTCATTTCAAGACACCAATCCGGATTTCGACCTCTTCATTCCACTGTCACTGCATTACTTGAAGCTACCGATAGTTGGGCTTACAGCATTGACCAGGGTAATGTAAACGCAGTCGTTTTCTTGGATTTAAAGAAAGACTTTGACACCGTCGATCACGATATTCTTTTGTCTAAACTTATGAGATATGGTGTCCATGGTACTTCATAAAATTGGTTTAGATCATACTTGGGCTACCGCAAACAACCATGTTTTATAAATGGTTCTCTCTCTGGGGGCCATTTCCTTACTTGTGGTATACCTCAAGGTTCAATTCTGGGTCCGCTCCTTTTTATGATATATATTAACGACTTACCTAACTGTCTATTAAACTCTGAACCTCGAATGTATGCTGATGACACACACTTAACCTTTGCTAGTAATAACATTCAAAATATTAACACTGTTTTAAATGACGATCTTCCTAGAGTTGAAAAATGGCTAACTGCTAACAAGCTTACTCTTAACGCATTTAAAACTGAGTTTATGTTGATCGGATCGAGGCAAAGGCTAAGCGCGTTTCACAACCCTCCGTCACTTATGATTGATGGTGCACCTTTAACTCAAGTTACTTCTACGCCGAAATCTCTAGGTGTTCATATTGATGAGACATTATCCTGGAATGTTCATGTTGAGATTTTATGTAAGAAAATCGCGTCTGGTATTGGAGCGCTGAAGAGAGTGAGGTCTTTTGTTCCACATGAGACTCTCTGATCAATCTTCATGTCTTCAGTACAGCCTCACTTTGATTACTGCGATCCTGTCTGGGGATGTTGCGGCAAAACCCTAGCCAGTACACTTACAAAACTACAAAATCGCGCTGCGCGTATACTCACTTACTCGAACTATGATGCCAACGCTGATAACCTTATCCAAAAACTTGAATGGATAAACCTTGATTCTCAACGAAAAATCCATAAGGCTGTGATGGTTTATAAGTCGCTTAATGGTCTTACTCCCGATTATCTTAGTTCCAAACTTGTTGACGGTAGTAGCGTCTCCAGTTACTCCTTAAGGGACACAGAGGGCAAACTAGCTATCCCACAGCCACACACAAACTATATGAAAAATAGCTTCAGATACGCTGGAGCATTTCTTTGGAATAATTTACCAATCTAATTGCGGCAGGCTGACTCCCTTAAAGCGTTCCGGGCTGGCTGCGAGCGTTTCTTTTCATCAAGTTAATCTACAATTCTATACACAGCACTCATGTAAAGCAGGTTTTTATTTTGTCATTTAATATTATAGTTACATTTATTGAACATTTAGAGCAATTTTGAATAATGTAGTTGTTGTCGTTGTATAATTTGTAATAACTATGGTAATTAATTAGGTTTTTATAGTTGTGACTGATGAGTTTGCCGTGTCTAAATAAAGTTATCCTATCCTATAATGTGTTCGATCTTAAAGTTCATACCGTGGAGTGAATCCGGGGGGGGGGGGGGGGTACTCCCTTATATGGGCTATATAGGTATGTGCGGCCCCAAAGGGTAGGGTTTTTCGGCCATTTTGGTCATAAATAGGGTATCCATTTTTGCACTCTAGTCTTGAATTCGTTTTTTATTTAGAAGCTATTTCTTTATCATGTAACCTACCTAATAAAAGCAGATAAACATTGCCTTTAA
This sequence comes from Montipora capricornis, assembly GCF_036669925.1. Lineage (NCBI taxonomy): Eukaryota > Metazoa > Cnidaria > Anthozoa > Scleractinia > Acroporidae > Montipora > Montipora capricornis. The sequence goes on along the minus strand of NC_090891.1, from coordinate 32,644,392 downwards.
CATTGGTCTGAACTAGGGAAATAATAATTATTATAAAGCAGGTGAGCACCAGGGTATTGATTTAAGGGTCAGGTCATTTTGGGTATCAAATTTTTGGTCAGGTCATAAATAGGGTAGGGAAAATCGCAGATTTTGGTCATAAATAGGGTAAGGGTTTTGGGAAGCGGGCCGCACACCCCTACCCAATTTCTCTGTACTAATAATGTACTAACATTACCATTGAACGAATACCTCATATCTGGCACATTTGCATTTAACGAGCTTTCGCTTACTCACTCGCTCACTCGAGCTCACTCACTTACTCACTTAGTCGCTTATTAGGGACTCTAGACTTTGGGAAACACCGACAACAGACTACGGACTACCGTTGGACACGTGAACCCCAAGTTTGGCACACTGGATACAGAGCTGATGGCCCTTAAGTTAAGTTACTGGACTACAGACTACGTGCAACGGTCAAGGCAGCAGTGCTCGCCTTTACAAGTAGTATACAAACAAATGTCTTGCAAACTGACGTTAAAGCACTCCATTTCCACCAGCCGAGCGAGATAAATTCAAATGGTCATCAAAATTAAGGCAAAATATTTCCTCAAACCGAATCTCGAGACAGAGAACAAAATAAAATGCGTACTGGCTAAAGTACTTAGGTAGTATGTAAAGGGACACCATTGAATCCATTAACTTGATAAAATTAAGCAAAATATGTATGGTTTCCGCCATTTGCCCTTTCCAGGTGATCTGTTGACGTAATTCGAAGGCCTGGGGAGAAGAATTTTAACGCCGTATCCCACAACCGCGTGCGGCCTTACTTTCGAATTCAACATGGCAGAGGCGAGGTTAGATCTCTTCGGGTCTACTTGAATGTTCATTCAGTAACAGGAAATGTGGTAGACACGTAATGATCTGTTGCCGTTTTGGCGATGGCAATACTGCAGGGAGCTTGGAAACAACACCTAAGGCCGCGTGCGCTTGTGGCATACGGCGTTAAAATTTTTCTCCCCAGTCCTCCGAATTACGTCACCAGATCACCTGGTTAACATCACCTTTCATTCAAAATCGAGACCGCCAAACTCTTCCGAATTATTTTGCCTAGAACGTTGCTCCAAACAAAAATCATACCACGACAAATACCTATTGGTTCAAAATTGAAATGGAAACTGTATTTGTCTTCATTTTGATAGAATGAATTGGTTTTTCTCTCTTTCCGGCCACTATTGCAGCCTTTGCTGACTACGCAAAGCTTTACAACTACTCTCCGTCTTGAGCTCTCGAAGGTGGCTCAGGGGAGAACCAAGTGTCTTGCCCCAGTCCCAAACACCTCCCGTCCGTAGTCCGTGGTCCGTAGTCAGCGTATCTTAAAGTCCCTATTTCTAATCGAGCTACGGTAAGAAAGAGATCTGTCACATAACGTTTAGGAGCCAACATTTCTCTCACTCTCTGGGTGAATCGTCAAGGTGCAGCGCTCTAGCAACGCGCCCAGAGGTACCACTACCTCTTCCAATTTTTATCCTGGATTTTACTAAGGATTTGGTCTGCGCATGTGCAAATTTCATAGAACACCAACGCGCTCTTTACGTAAGCCAATCTCGTTCCCAGATGGCAGAAATTTTCTGACATCCGTTAGTGCATGCGGAATAGCTGAGAATGTATTTGCTCATGCTTAGATGTGTATCTTAGGGAGGGAGTGACAGTGCCGGATGAAGCTTTGAAAAAGAGCAGCAATAAAAGCAAGGTGACACACGCTAACACCAACCCGTTGTGGCCAACACATCACGCATGCGCACAACCATTTCACCCGGTCAGTTAGCAGCCATGGACAGCTGTTTCGGCCTTTTGGGCCTCATCAGCATGGCGTAGCTAACATACCAGGCGGGTGATGTGTTGGCCACACCGGGTTGGTGTTAGCGTGTGTCACCTTGCTTTTATTGCTATTTTTAATTTACGTGACACACCGATCTCTTAATGTGATCCACCTTCCCACACGCTTGCCGTGGGAGAACAGTTTTGCTGTTCCCAACCCAGCTTACCACATGTTTGGCATGTGAAGCTGCCACTCTAAAGGGTGCTAAACACACCCGCCTGGTATGCTAGCTACGCCATGCTGATGAGGCTCAAAAGGCCGAAACAGCTGTCCATGGCTGCTAATTGACCGGGTGAAATGGTTGTGCGCATGCGTGATGTGTTGGCCACACCGGGTTGGTGTTAGCGTGTGTCACCTTGCTTTTATTACTATTTGAAAAAGACACTAATTTCACTCAAATTATAAAATTTATTATTAAAAAGGGAACAGAAAGATCCTTAATGAATGCAGTCGATGTACAGAAACGAGACTGCCTGTGTATTTTTTCCCCTGGGTTTGGTTACGAGGAAACTGATGCACTACTTTTTTTGGGCGTTGTCGACGTACTAGCCGACATTTTTTGCGAGCTTAATTCATCTTTGGGAACGAGAATGTCAATAGGGCGTAAAAATCCGGGTCGTGTCGTACCTCATTCAATTTTCTTCAGGACTGGCCAAGAGAACAATAGAACGAACAAAGATAACAACGGATTTAGCACAGAAAAAAAGTAGGAAGTACGACACTATACAGCCAATGAAATATAGTGTTCAACAAGAGGTACGACCCTACCCCCAAACCCGCCTTTCGAATAGGAAGTGCGCAGCAATTTGCCACTTAATTTTTATTGCGCATTCAGGTTTTCCTAGCCACTGAAAAGATTCGAATTTCCCTTTGCAACCAGAGTAACTCGCAACAGTACGTTAAAACGAGTGCTTCTGGGGACAAACAAGAATGTCTGTTGCATGGTGTCCCCTGGCAAATGCGGGGTCGGGCGTCAAGCCATATTTGTCATTGTCTTCCATATGGTAAGTACAGCGTATTTGTTAGAAATACACGACATTTGAACTACTAACAATTTTACCAATTTTTAATTCCAAGTATGCTTAAAGTGCTACTACGACCAAAAAAATAATTGTGTTTTTTCTTTGGATTTCAAAACTATGTTAACTAAACACTAAGTGACACAAGTTTTAACTTCTAATTTTAAAAAGACACCTGTTTATTTTAACTGGAATTTTCTAATTTATTGGTACTCCATTACTAGCTTTGAAATCTTGAGATAGCTGGGTCGAGGAGAAAAAGACGTCAAAGACTCACTAGTTTAAGAATGCAATGCATGTGTACGCGGCTGAATTAATATGCAGCATGGGAGTTTCGGGCTTTCAGACTTTTAAACCCGGGTTTTGCATATATAATAAAATGCATTTACAAGCTGAAATTTTAAGCTAGTGAGTAAATGACGTCATTTCCCTAGATCCAACCCTCTGAGGGCCAATCGGTCAGTTTTGAACGGCGGACCGTGAAATTCAAAACTTACACTCAAAATAAACAGCCTTTGGATAAAAATCAAAGCTCAAAATTTTGCCAGTTAGGTGTTAAGCGAACACGCTTTCAAAATCTGAAGAAAAAGAGGAAGTGGTTTTTTCACATAGTAGCACTTTAAAAGCCACGTGAACAAAATATTTTGGCAAGGAATTCTGGTGTGTTTGGCCTGACAGCTGGTAGCCTGCGTAGGCGATTTGGTGAATTTTAGAAGCTTCTTTCCACCGGGGGTGACTTTCGAGAGTGTTGAATGTAAATGGTCACGCAAAAAGCAAGCGAAGGGGGAGGGGGCAAGGAGAAGGAACGAGAAACCGCCTGCAATCAACCCCACAACATTTTCGAAACTTCCCCTTTCCATGGCCAATCTAGTCCTGTTCCGGGACTCCCTCTTACCCCGCTCTCAAAATGGGCCTGGAACCCAGGCGGACTTGCAAGCGCATGCTCGGAACGAGCCAATCAGATTGCAAAAAATAGAACAAAGGAGACTTTTGTCTGATTGGCTGTTGAAAATTGTAGCATCCAGTTTCCACACCGCGCACTTTGATGTAAACAAAAATGGCGTTCGAAGCGATGATTTCAACTTGTGCTTCTTCCATCGTTCGTTTTATAACTTGAAGGCGGTCTCTTAAACCTCAAATGGCGGGATTTTTTTCTTTATTTACGCTTTTTGTAAGCAACCCTTTTAGTTTGCTGGGGGAAGCAACGCTCTTTTAGAGTAAGCTCATTATTACAAGTTCACAGCTTTTATTTCTCCATGTAAGTGAGCGTATGGCAGCAAAGTCCTTCGTTGGGAAGAGAGTGCTATCTGCAGAAAATGTTACAACGAGGTTAAGTGAAATCCTCGATCTCGAAGGCTTCGATTCAATCTAAGTAGAATTCGAATGCTCGTACAGCGAATCAATGGAAGGAGCTCGAGGTATGTGTTGAGTCATCGTTTAGCTTTCTTTATCGTGAAGTCCGCCAGATGTCAAAATCTAACTTCAAAAATAATGTTGATGATATCCTCTTACAAAGACTGCTAAAATATGATGATTACATTGATGTGTCGATAATATTGGCAAATTTTGACTCCTTAGTTTAGTATGTCAGGTAGTTAAAAATTTATTTATTCAATTTAAGCTACTTTTTTCATGTTTATTTATGTTATACTGTACAAGTTTTAAGCTGTTCTCCACTGCACTAACTGTATTCTAAAACTAATTTATTTTATTTTATTTATTTATTTTCATGTGAATGTGTAGTTATGTATTTGTAACCATTTTATCTGGAATATTTATTGTAAGCAATGCTCGCCTCGACTAGCTATTGCTAACTGCGAGCATTGCATAGTTTTGTGATATTTTATGCAAAATACATAATAAAACCTGAAAACCTGAAAACCTGATGTTTTGAATTCTTTTAAAGAACATCTGTTTTCAATTTTATCGCGACAGATATGTCGGGTGGAATTCCGTCTAACTGTGAGACGAAAGGTGAATTCTTGCTTAGTTCACTGCGTGTATTTGACTTGCATATGCGAACACTCTCAAGACCTGTACATACTAACTTTAAAAATCAGCGTTCTTTCATTCAATGAAACCTAAATAATATTCATAATTATATAGTAATCATAAGGGTATACTTGATTTTAAAAAAAATTGCTAAAAGGGATCAATTAGTACATAAGAACTTATTACTTTATTGGATAATAGGGGAGATATCTGTTTATGAACATTGCTTTTGTTATTGAAATGTGCCAACCACAAGAACAAAAGCTCCTTTGTCTCGACAGCCAGTGAGGCTCTGGTTGGCACATTAATGACAATAGGAGACGTAAACAATATCTTTCCCTATTTTATCCTTGATTAATTGTGACTCCTTCAAGTCTTATTTATGCTACCAGCAAATTATTATTGAAAAGTAATGATAATGTTTTCAAGAAATCTGTACATTAGTAAAAGTAAAGAATGATGTGGTGGTTACCGCCATAGGGGTTTCAGGTTGTACTGCAATGAAGTTTTGTGAATTGGTTTTAATTTTTCATTTAGCTATCATATCAATAATGTCCCCATATTGGTATAATTAATTGGTATAATTAATTGGTATACATTAATTTTGCATGATGGAGTATTACGCACCATTGTTTGTTCATTACATTTATTCTTTACTTTATTCTTGGCGTAGGGCAACTTGTAGTATAAACTGCAAAAAACATGGAAATATCAAAGAGAAATTATACCACAATATTTCTGTTTAGAGGGGACAAAATATTAAATTGACCTTTTTTGGTGTCATTCCTTGCACATAAAAAGTCACATGTACTGTAAAACTTGATTGTGCACAAAAAGATGAAATAAATACATGTGTTGTATTTATATTATTTATTAAGAACTTTTTTATCTTTCTAACATCATTGAGCAATGCACACTAAAGAAATAAATACTTGTAGCATGGATAAATGAATACATAAAATATAAACTGGATGCCCCAAAGCACTAGCCCATGGGATTTAATTTTTTACATTCTATACAAATATAATGTTTATTTACTTATCATGTAAATCTTACTGCACAGTTTGTAAAATCATAATTTTCAATCAAGTAAGAAAGTTATAACTTGAAAATTGGAGAACAGAGTTGTCAGTGATAAATGAAATGAGTGTATACATGTATTTGAATTGTGGGTTTTAGATAAAAGAGAGAAGTGATCCTCACACCAATTAAGCAAATTATTGTTGTTTACAGACACCTAAAAAAATTCAGGTGGTTCAATGAGATCTACCACTTGAGGACAAAGGACTGAGTGGCTTCACAAGATCAACAGTGGGAGGATTATTATTATTACTGAAAAGTGGAAACCAGTGTTATTATGTCAGTAGTTTAACCATGTATTATCTAGACTGTCAATATTATAGAGCTTCAAGTTGGAGTATTCCGTATTTATTGAAAGCTGAAGTGTTATGCTTAACTTAGGTGTAAAAAATTATCAGTTGGAAAATTACAACTGAATGGATATCCTGTTCGATGGATTGAGTACTATTTGAAGTCAATAATTAACAATTATTTGCCAAAGGTGAGGTGAATATTGGTAAATAATTGTTTTAGTATAATCACATAAGTGATTATTTGAAAAATATGCAAAGTTAAAATGGGGCAAGTACTTCAATGACACTGGAAAGCGAGGTGGATGCATTCCAATAGATAAGAGGGTTGGGCACGAGGTTCGAGATATTAAAGACCATGCACTTTGCAAGGCTTCAAAAAAATCTAAATGAAACAAGTGGACTGAGATATTGTCATTCACAATCAAAGGGACAAACTATTTTAACCAATATTGACAGAGTCTTAGGTGTCACTCCCCAATCTAAAGGACAAAGCACAATGAGCTCTGCTGATGATGTTGAAATCATGTTTAGGGAATTGTCCCAGCAAGATGTGTTTAGTAAAATTCCAAGACGATGTCACTCTACATTTCCTAACCACCCTCAAAACCTCTTGGAGTGTCTTGACATGGGAGAATTGAAGAGGTGGATAACAAAATTGGTCAAAAAAATTTCCAATGGTCAATATTTGTATGGTGGGCCAGAAATTGATTCTGATCAATCTGATTCTGATGAGGAGTGACTGTTATTGTTGAAAAGAAGGTCTTTGAGGGTAGGTAGTGATATTAATTGGACATGTTCACTTGAAATACTTTGTGCTCGCGTTCGTCTGAAATGGCTCTACCATTGAAAAATTAATACAACATCCTTATTGGTTGGATGTGCCATCAGGCTTTCACAAATTCCTTTAAGAGATGTTCCCACTGTGGGAAACTAGCCTCAGTGCACAAGGTCTTTTGGGTGAACATGACCCTTTGTGAAAAACAGGGTTTCAACATCCTGACTTTGCACCAGGTCATATAAACAAAGCCTCATGTTTTTTTTTTCAATGTTTCACAGCTACTTCACTTACATCTACCCAAGATACATTTTTGGATTATGAAGTTTGGGTTTTATCAACAGACTAGACAATTTCACTGTTGGACTTTTTAACTTTTAGACCAGGATGTCAGGGTTTGCTTCCATTTCCACAATGTCAATGATATTCTGAGCCAAATAGGGTCTAAAACATCTGTTTTCTGGAGAACATCTTCTGTGGTGAAAACAGTCTCACAGTTCTCCACAATTTGTTTTTTCAGAAGATCACAGATTTCAGATTGGTACTTTGTTGTCTTCCTGTTAAACTTGGAAGAACAGATCCCAAACTCTTTGTTTGAGTAATATAATTTGGCTACTGCTTGTGTCCCATCCCTCCCCACCTGCCAGATTCCTGAGCATAATTTGAAAGACGGCAAGGAGATCTAATGACTTGGGAGACATCAGGGCAGTTTATGTCCATCCCAAAAGCTACTGTGGCAATGACCACTCTCAGTCTACTCTGAGGACTGCAAAACTGACTGATGTATTTTTTGGAGGTATCATCAGTAACGTTTGTAAACATGTTGACTACATCCCTAACAATGCATTTCAGAAGGAGAAATGCTTTTAAGTAGCATTTTTCAAGGTTTTGGTGGAAGGAAAATCGCCTTGAACATCCTCATTCATTAATATTCACGAACAAATTTTAACAAAACAAAAAATCCTGACAATCAACGTGCGGATAATTGATGTTTGACTGTGCATATACATGTATAAATTAGGAACAGTTACGTTATCAACAACAACAAGAACAAGTCCAGGTCGTGATTCAATTTCGTTTAAATTTTTTTCTAATTGTTTTAGATAATTACATTGGGTATCCAAACTAAACTCCTAAGACAATATGGAATCACAGTTTCAATAATTACTGTTCACCTCAAATACACTGGATCAGTGCGGTCATCATATAACTAG
>NC_090891.1:32628658-32633658 GCF_036669925.1 Montipora capricornis | reverse complement strand
CTTCTTTTCGTGATCTTAATCTGGTCACCGATGATACTTCTCAAAGGTGTGATTACTACATTAATTCAGAACACACTACGTCGGTTAGAAAAACCTGAGATGATATGAAGCTTTTGCCATATCCCTTGGGAAGGACCGCCAAAATATCACCTCCTTTATTAGTCATACGTCTTTCTGCTCACCAAGCTACCGCAAGAAAGTTTCCATTTTTTAAAAAAGATTGTCGGCTCTTTCCGCTCTGTTGTGTCTTTACAAGCAGTGTATTTTGACTGACAAGTGGATTCTTTCTGGCACTTTATCAGCCAATCAGGAGCGATATTTTCTCCGTCCGTGGGTGCACAGAGTTTTCGAAAATATCGAGGGGTTGATTTCAGGGGGTTTCTTACTCCTTCTCCTCGCCCCCTCCCCCCTCCCCTCACAGTCCCCTCGTGTTCTCGGTTCGACTTTGGTTCAGGTTTTCGCTTGACCATATTCAAAACGATCACTTCGATGGTCAACCTCGGTGGAAAGAAGCGTCTAAAATTCGCCAAATCGCCTGCTACGTAGGCTAGACAGCTGGACGCAAGACGTCATTCAAGAAAATGCGAGCAACAGGTTGTTATTTGGGTGTACACATACTTCAGTTTTAGTCTACGGCGAAAAAATGCCTCGAATCGAACCCACATCTTGTTCCAAGCAGTTCCATATCATTTAAATATGAATGCAACATTATCATGCAAATGCAACACACAAAGAACCTCAATTCCGAGAGATTTGAATTGGGTACAACATTGAGTTAGCCGAAACGGTCTATTGAGACGGTTCTAAGTGCAAAACAGAAAGCTATTACTAGAATGACAAATGGCCAAGCTATTTCAGCTACTGCATATGACACTGATATTCTGACAAGCTGGTACGACAAGCGTCGCGATGTAACTGAAAGCCGATTTGCATAGCGTTTCTTTCTTCACTGAGGTCTCATCACTGCACAGCTGGCAAGCGCCGCGTGTGTATGAGCGTTACCTTCATTAATGTTCTTTTCGGAATCTGTTCCCTGCTGAAAACTGCTAGCGATTCTCTTAAGAAAACAACCCCTTTCAGCATTTACGGTGTCGGAAGCTTAATAATAAAGTTAAGAAGGATAAATTGAAACAAAGGTAAAGCTGCTCACTACAGTTATTTATTAATTGAAAGTCACGTGAATAGTTATAATGCATTAGAAAAAATACAATGATATTATAATTTCTAATCGAAAAGGTTTTGAAAATCTCCATTGAAATTCACACTAATTCACACACGCACCATGTAAAACCACAAGAAAGTGTTCGCGGCTGAGCAGCGAGAAGAATAGTGACAAACTGGAGTGATTATTGAATGGTCATTTCGTATTTTACGCCTTGAAATTCCTAGCACCTTTAGCACATTCACCCCGCAACCCTTGCGACGGGTGGAACAATGGATCGTGACTTCGCCTTTGGCAAATGATCGTTAACAAACATCCATAATATACAATATCTTTCTCAAATTATATTCTGATGAAAAAGGCGATTAACAAGAGCATTTACGAGTAAATGCAACTGAAGTCATATATCAGGGAATTATTTCTAACAGAGTGTAACTTATCACAGCAGACTGAAATGGAGTAATCAGCCAATCAGTATCTTCAGACGCTCATGACTTTGAAGCGTTTAACTCTGTTTCAGAGCTGGGGTTTTTTGGTTTAAAATTTTCCTTATTTGGATGTAACGTAACTCGCACATTTCCCGCGCTTGCAGCCTCGATCTTATTTTGTCCATATTTGGGCGTAAAATTGGTGTCCTAAAATCCCCAGCTTTGTTCCAAGGAAAAGAGTTGCAAGTTACACGCTTCGAAGTCACGTGCTTCTGGTATCTTAGCAATTTTATAGAAGAGGAAACCATCTCGCGTGTATAAAAAGAGTTCAATTGGAAACCAATCCAGTTGGTGGTCGAACGGGATTTTATTCTAATTTTCAAGCCAATCACCCCACCCCATGGTCACTTTAATTCGGTACTCAAATGAAAATCACTCCTACCATGCCACATTGATACGCCATGCAAAGTTCATGTCCTTGACACACGATTTAGGTATTTTTCATTAAATTTCATTCAGTTCCTGTCTTTCGCCATCACACTAGTCTAGGTCAAACACATACGCTACTTCCATTGGCCTTTCTATTCGCCACCATAAACATACGGGTGATTTGTGAGTGCAACGTTGTTCCAGAGTACTATGGGAATAAAACACCGCTCGGCAGTTGAAGTTGCATTTGGAGCATTCGGCTCTCGCCAAAAACCTGGGAATTCGATTTGGGTCGTCGTCTATACTCCAAATCCAAGGACAGTTTCTAGTACCCTCCCCAGTGCCGAAAGGGACCGGCCTGTTGCGGTTTCGAGTATCGTTAGTTGAAAGAAGAAAATTCTCCACCAAAAAGTACTTTCGACTTACACGGAGAAGGCATTGAGTATCGGTGAGGTTTCGACCACCGCGTCGAAGCTTCAGGCGACCACAGGAACCAAGGCCAGACATTAAACCAATGAGGATCACCATAACAATTACGATGCACTGAAACTAAATAAGAAATGAATAATCAGGGCATTACTGAAAGAGGTATTTAAGTACTCACAACCTTTTAAACTTCCCTAACGGACTAAAAGATAATTGCACTGTTTGTACCAGTCCTTTCACTCATTGCACCAATACTTTAATGTTTTGCACTGATTTCTGGACCAGCTTCAAACTTGTCGAAACATCTTGTCTTGCGCCTCTCAAACATGCGTGACGACTAATTACATATAAATTAAACCATCTTTCAATAAACCTGCACAAAAAGATCATCTTTGGATGGAAACCGATTTCTGGGTACAGTGGAAAGATGTCTTACTTCATACAAATCGCAATCACCTTTAGTTTAATTTAGAGGGTTCAACATGTTCAGAAGAGTCTGACTCCGAAATATTTACTAACAACGAAGTAAATGCATGGATATTCAACCTGCCGGCGGTCTGCGTCTAATATAAGACTTAAATAAAGCTGTTTCTGTTATTTGTTGGTCCGAAGCCATTCATCAGTCGCCGGATCAGTAAAATCGGTTGGCGTTAGACAGAGTAAAATCTATGAGTCTCACACTCATCATGACTGAGAGGGTTTCAGAGGCGTTAATGTTTCAACCTATCTGGGTGAAGAAGCATGAAGTGATTTGTAAAATTGCTCGATCTCGTTCAAAGTCCCAAAAAATGGAGAAACATCTTACCTTAGCCATTGTTTGCTTAGTCTTGATACTCGAATTCAAGTGAAGTTTGTTTTCGCTGTCTTTTTAGAACAACCGATATTTTGTAATAGTTGTCAACTCTTCTGATCTTCGTCTTCTTCTGTCTTCTTCTTGATCTTTTCTCTGTAACCTTTACAGGGTGCTTTGGAATTGTGCTTGTAATAGAGAGCCCCAGTAGATGAGTTGCCTTTTATACACTTGGCTAGACGCTTGCTCATTCTAAAATCCTCCTACATATTTGTGAAGAAAAAAAAAAATTTTAGGTTGAGCATTAGAATCAGGCGAGTTCCAATCTTCTGACAAAGGGATCTATTTCTGAGTACAAAAACGCTCTGCGCGGCGCAGTTTCATTAGATATACCACGCCTGGTGCGCCAAACTTCCTAAGGAACGCGTGTTTCCCTGCCGTTATTTTCCGCTTTACTCACAGGAACTTAAATTCGTTAAAGTCACGATTGAATTGAAACAAGAGGAGACAACACATACCGAAAAATCAGATAAAATAATAACAACAACCGTAATAATAATAATAATAATAATAATGATAAAACGATAACGTTTTTTCAGAAATAGCCACCCTTTATTTTTTAAATTATTTTCTCATTGACGGTCCAGTTTTTTTTGTTTGAACCACAGAGTAAAAATATTGGACTTAAACGACTTTTCCATGACCACCACTGTATATTGGTCTAAGGGTTTTATTTTCCCGTGCCTTCTTGTGTCCTTGCGACGAGTCTACAAGAATGCGGTACATAAGGACAAAATTTAGTCATTAGTCCATGAATTTTTGTACCATTAAAAGCAGCACATCTGTTTTAAAACGAATCAAATTACTGATTTTGTCATGTTCATTGAAGTGGATACTTGACTAACAATACAAGGTATTGATGACTTCAAAACATTGAAACAATTTCACACTGAAGTGACCGCAGTGACTGCTTTGCTGCAGTTTTAAGATGAGAATTTTCAAGAAAGGGAAAAACAAAATAAAATAGAGCCAATAATGAAAGAAAGAAAGAAGGAAGCTATAGTCTATTTTTGAGGTTCTTTTATATTAAATGTTTAAAGATGGTTTTTCCTTTTGTATGAACAACATTTCATACCAAAGGCATTCAAATTTGCTCTTTTGTATTAATGGCTTTTTTAATTGAGAAGGCGCAGAGACCATTTAACTTTGCACCCCATGAAATATTTTGTAATTTATTTTCTTGACATATTTTCAAGTGTCACTGAATTGTAACTCTTCCGAGATATGCCCTGTGTGACACCCCCTCTCTGTTAACACCCCCCTCAGGAAGTTTAGAAAAGAAACATTTGTAACAAGCAAGGCCATGGCGGCGAATTAGAATTTCCTCGACTCTTGACAAATATAAAACACCTGCGTGTGACAATTAAAGGTCGTGTTCTATCCATATGAAAACTACAACTTTTCACCTGTATTATCAGCTGCGAAAAGTCGTAAAGAATTGTGATTAATTAAAACATTGACAATAATAATAAACTTCCGCATCTAGATGGCTTGAGGAAGTAACCAAACCCATGTGTATCTCGTCTTGTTCCACATCAATGCAATAAGAGACAACTTTCTACAAACGGTTAGTACATAATCGGGCTTTGTTTCAGCCGAGTTAGACAGATTATAGGGAAAAGCTAGCTAGTTATTTTGATCTCTTTAATTGAACTTTAAAAATAGATAATCGTTATAAAAATATATAAAAGTTCAAGTGTCGTCG
>NC_090891.1:32591158-32621158 GCF_036669925.1 Montipora capricornis | reverse complement strand
GCATACAAAACGGTGTTTGGGTCTTTGTCCAGTGTATTGTCAAGAAAATGGAGAAGATGGCTCATTAAATCACATTCCTGGTAATTGTGCCTTGGGGGAATGTAGAGTCCAGAAATTAACATACGGTGCCCCGAGGGAAGAAGAATGGTAAAACAAATCATTTCGTATAGATCCGATGTGTAAACATCGACTATTCATTGATTGTTCCGTATTTAGGTTACAACTCCTCCCTTACTCGGGCCTTTTATCCGTGCCATCCCAGTTCCTGCCTCGTCTGAGAATCGAGTAATTTGGTATATTCACAATAGCATCGGGCATGTCTGGTTTCAGATGTGTTTCCGAAACAACAAAAATATCAATGTCCATATTTTTCATATCTGCTTCAAGTGCGATAGGTGCCCTTACTCGATTCCAGGAGCCCATTACCCGGAGCCTCCATCTTTCATATTAACCCTCTGAGTCAACCCTGTCCCGTATCTTTCTATTTTTAGAAGCACCTGGCAGGGGAGCTTTACTGGGTGTTTTCACAATAGCTGATCATAACAGACCTATGGCCAGCCATTTATTACGTCACATACGTATGTGACGTATGTTTACCACTTCACGTATGTTCTCAGTCACATACGTCACATACGTCAAAATGTAGTAGTTCTAAAAATAGAGAGATACGGGACAGGGTTGACTCAAGGGTACGATACAGATGGAAGCTCCGGGTAATGGGCTCCTGTCGATTCTTAGTTTTAGTCAGAGAGGAAATGTTGTGCTGTACTTTACTGCCAATCATTTGCCCTTTCACCGAAAACGGTGCATTTCTGTGTGTAAACGACGTTGTCGATCTACCCTGTCGAAAGGACGTCATCAAAGTTTTTTTCACGAAGTTAACACAAATAAATACATTATCAATACAGTTGTGACGTCTTCTTACACTTTATTCGAAAATACTAGACTGGATTCGTCGTAAAATAGTTAGAAAAAGCACAAATAACAGCCAAAGCACAACAGTTGACGTTTGAATCGCCGCCAGCTTTGGCGCCAAAGTTTTTTGACAAAAAATGTTGTCGCAAAATCTTTTAAATGGTTCTCTGGCCCTTTAAAGTGCTACTATGATCAAAAAACATTTTCTTTTTTTCCCCCGATTTTGAAAGCATGTTCGCTTAAAACTTGATAGGCAAAATTTTGAGCTTTGATTTTTATCTAAAGGCTGTTTATTTTCAGTGTAAGGTTTTGATTTTACGGTACACCATTACTTAGGTTCAGAACTGACCAATTGGACCTCAGAGGGTTAGATCTAGGGGAAAGTGACGTCATTTACTCAATAGCTTAAATTTCAGCGAGTAAGCGCAACTTATTATATATGCCAAACACGAGTTCAAATATCTGAAAGCCTGAAACTCCCGTGTTGCATATTAATTCAGCCGCGTTCACACGCATTGCATTCTTAAACCAGTGAGATTTTTTGTCATTTTCTCCTCCACTCAGCTTTCTCAAGATTTCAAAGTTAGCAACGTGGGTCAGTATGTGTTTAGTTAACATCGTTTTGAAATCCAAAGAAAAAGAAGAATTATTTTTTGGTCGTAGTAGCTTTAATTGCGAACAATTGACGTGACATCGGATAGCAAAGTCTTTTCCGCTCGCTGAATCTTATTGGTCAATTAAAGTTTCAGTAGCTCTCTCCATATGCTAGGCCTTGGAAGATTGTGCTCCTAAAAGTGGCATATTATGCTACTAGCAGTGCTCGACATGTTGCCAAATTATGCCAAAATTATGCCAGAATTACCTAATTATGCTCCTGGTTTCCGAAATGTTGCTCGCAAAATGATGTAGATTCTGTTCGTATAGGCGCGTAATAACGATACCAAATAATGATGTTTTTCAAATAAGCTGTTGTTGTAAATTTATTTGTGTTTTATGGCAGTTTGTCTCGGCCCTCTCGACTCCTCCAAAAGGTTAACCGCGCACGTAGAATTCGCCAAAAGAGGCCTAGCAACTAAGCTTGTCAAAACAAAGTCAATACGACTGACTATTGGCGTGGCTAAAACACGCATTGCAAGAACATAACACCTAAATTTAATTTATTTCTGTAGAAAACAAGGAATATTTACTAAATTTTATAAATTTAGGTTCCAAAAAGTGCTAAAATTTTCTAACAACAATAAAAGCAAGGTGACACACGACAACACCAACCCGGTGTGGCCAACATATCACGCATGCGCACAATCATTTCACCCAATTAGCAGCTATGGACTTTTGGGCCTCATCATTATGGCGTAGCTAACATATCTGGCGCATGTTTCCTGTCCATGGCAATCTCGACCGCAGAGCTCTTTTTTTGACTGAGAGAGAGAAGAGCTCTGGGGCACCCTGAATAAAGTGTCGTCTCATTCGTTTTCGTGAAGAAAAATCGGAGGCGTCTCTGATTGGTGCATTCATGTTAGTACGGGAAATGAGCAGGCGTCGTAAGGTTCAAATAGCCAATTTTTGGCCATGAGAACCCTACGGCACATTTATTTTTACATTGAGTTTCCCAGAGCCTTGGGTGGATCCGAGGCTCTGGTGACGAAAATGTGTCCATGGCTTATGGCTTATAGTTTCCCTTCGAGTCCTAACATTTTCAACAGTTGAGAAAAGTGTCCATTCTGCGTATCAGGAACATGTCGTGCAACATGACTGCTATTTCCCACATCAGTGGTATCGGGGATGCAGGAGCAAGGAATGCAATATAATTGCTAAGGCCCTTTTAGAAGCATAGTCGGCGTTTCTCCTGCGCGTCAACCGGTGCGGTTTAATGTAACTGCAGATTCTCTTTCGCGCCGTTTTGAAGATGCGATCATAGTGGGAACTGAATCACGGTATTTACTTGTATATATATGGGATTTTGTTGTTCCCCAGATTGACATGTTTGCAAGAAGAATCAACCATCAAACTAGTGCCTAATGAGTATGCTTCCTGAAAGTAAGACATGAATGAATCATATGTGGATGCTTTCCCTATGAATTGGTCACAGTTCACTAACAGTTACATTTTTTCATGGGGATGCTCACCCTCTGAGCCCAGAGCGGCAACCCCTGACATGCAAGGTGTCAGGCGACAATTGATTAAGGGCAACATTCCGGGCGAGGTTGCCAACTTGCTCACGTCCTCTTGAATAATTAGCGGCAGCAAAGCAGTACGATGTTCACATCCGCAAATGCATGGTCTGCATCTGGTCTACAAGAGAACACTGGTCCACTACATCCGAGTGTGAACCACGTGTTAACGTTTCTCCGCTCCTTTCATATTAACCAACTGTCATACTCAACGATTAATACGGCTTGCTCAGCACTCGCAATTTGTTTAAGGGGGTTGAATTTCCTGGTTGTCACTACGCTGTGATTGACCATCCTTTTATAGTGCGCTACCTGTAGGGTGAGTTCAACTGTTGCAAGCTTACTCCTCGATATAAGGTAACATGGGATCTTATGCCTGTCCTAGAGTATATAGGACTATTGTATCCTCTGAGCAAGCTCTGTCTCGGAAGAACTGACCCTTAAACCTCAAACACTGTTGATCGATGCTATGGAAAAAACTCCTGATTATTATTTATGTTCTAAATACAGGATCATGTCAAGCAGGATAGACCTGGGGAAAATCCCCATGTCATTTAATTTTTTGTTGGGAAGAACCCTAAAGTACCCTAAAGAACCACTTACTCTACTCTAGAACGCTATCTTGGGAAAACCCAGCTTGTTTCGTGACCATGGCAATGGCCGTCTTCTCCTTTCATATGTCATGCCTTAACGGTAGATTGGTACGAATGCAAATGGGCGATGAATTAAAGCTGTTATGGAAGCAAGTGGAGTAGATACAGCAAGGTTTAACAAACCTTAAATAAAGTGAAGCTATGATCCTCGCAGTTATGAACGCAATTTTTGCAATTGCGTCTAGTCTCCACAGTCATTTTTCAAAAGATGAAAACAAAGTTCATTACTACTCCAACAGGAGATTAAGTGAATGAGGTCATGAGAATCTACAAGGACAAGTGGCAATTTCCTAAAGTATTTGCGCAGGTGCAATGGATGGTACACACATTCAGATTATTGCTCTAGTAGTTGATCATGCTGACTACGTGAATCGGAAGGGTTATCACAGCATCGTTATGCAAACTGTTGTGTGTTCCGGGGGAAAATGGTTAATAATCCACTGGATTACTCAAATCAGATAATTTTCTTAATTTCTTTTTATTCGATCTACAATGGAAAATATTACATAATTTCAGCTTCTATGAACTACAGTGAAATACGCACTACGGCGCTTAATTTCAACAGATCTCACATCATCGATCACTTACTTCTGTGACGATATCCAGTAGATTAAACGGTACTCAAACGTCGGTACCACAGGTTAGCAGAAATATAAAAACAGGTCGGTGAACAAACAGATTAGCTTAGATCCGTTGGCAAAACGTTCCAGAAAAAGAGAACCTTTTTCGTGTTATCCGGTCTTAATAATGTTACTAATCTTAAGGTAATCAAATGTCAATCAAGGAATCAATTAACAGAATCAAATAATCTATTTTTTAACAAAACAGTGGACAGCCAGTACCTTTTCAGAGACGTTGTTGTGGGGTGGCAGGGCAGCGTCCACGATGCTCAATTTTTTTCTAATTCAGGTCTAGGCAAAGGGAAATGAAGATACCTTTTTTAGCAGTGACGTCAGTGAAACTATACAAGGGTGCTACATACAACCGCTACTTCTCGGTGACCCAGCCTACCCACTTCTTCCCTGGCTTGTCATAGGTTATCCAGAAAGTTCAAACAAATCAGATGTCGAAAGGCATATCAACTACATGCTAAGCCGAGCAATAATGACAGTGGAAAACACATTCGGAAGGTGAAAAGGGCGTTTTGCAGAAATTGTTGAAAAGAGTGGGTATGCAGGTGGAAACGCTTGTGAATGTTGCTGTAGCGTCCTGCATATTGCACAACATATGTGAGCTGCAAAACAATGTCTTGAGGATTGGGAGCCGGACGTGATTCCTCTTGATCAACCACCTGCGGTGGCTATTGTTAACGCGGCAGCGAGAACTGATGCTACAGATGTCCGTGATCATGGCTCTTGCACAATACTTTAAATTAGAAGTCCCACATGCTCGCAGGGGCCGCGCAGCTAGAGTCTGAGTGGAGGGGACGCTTAAGGACGCAAAAGATGACGCAAAGCCAGATAGGGAAAAGGCTTCCCCCGGTGAGATTTGGATTTTTATTCTTTGCACATGCCAGGAATTGCACTTGAATTAATAAGCGAAGTGCATACAAAGGAAACGTTATAAGTAATGTTTCCTTCTATAGCTTTCATTTATTATTTCGTTTTGATTCAGAAAAGTGGGGAGTGAAAGCCCTTTCCCCTCCCACATCCCCTCCGATTGCAGAGTCCCTGGTTTTGATCAATTTCTTAATACAGGACAAGTAAAGGTCGTTTAATTGGCATATTAGCGCCTTTATCTCTACTATTCTGTCAATGGCTTGGCCAAGCGGGAAAGAATTCAATACTAACAACCAGTCACACAGATGTGTTCCTGTTTATGATGATAATTAATAATGGTGCCCTAACGTTGTTTTACAGCAGTTGATAAATGAACATCATCCTTTTACTTTCTTCCAAAAATTATGAATATTTATTTCCGATAATACAACGCAACTTTGTGCTTGAAGAGCAACATACACCATTAACAAAATGCCAAACATTTCATTGGTGGGTATATATCAAGAAAATCTGTTTCAATCAAGAAGTAAAAAAAACAGCATTTTCCTTCAGTTCTCAAATTAATTATTTTTGAAAAATATTTCATAAAAGCAATAGAGGACTTTTTTTCTGTGTTTACACAGCTTCATCCAAACACAAGGGGAGTTGGGAGAATGCTCGACATTTATGTAAACCCTCGACTGTGTCTCGGGTTTGCATAACTGTTGAGAATTCACCAAACTGCCCCTCAAGTTTAGATGAGGCTATGTAAACATGGAAAACGTCCTCTATTGCTTAAATAACACAACAAAATATAACTTTTTTATCGGTTGCTTTATCTCAAGTTAAGAGGAGCACCTCTAGAAGGCAGTTTTGTACTAAGCACTGGCCATTCAAGCAGGTTCAACCAAACCTTTGACTGTTGGGTGCATCTGGCAAAATAGTCCACAATGCACGTGGGGCTTCTTTTTTCCTGTGCAAACAGGAACAGTCTGAATTATGTTGATTTCTCTTCAGCTGACAAAAAAAAAAACGCTGTATGTATGTAACAGGGTCTCTCATGCATGAGCCCAAGTATTGAGGCCTGTCGAAGAATAGGTTATTGGCTAAGCTCTTCTGACTCTATGATTTACCAGTTTAATAATTTATATATTAGCCCAAAACAGCGAAGTGACTAACCGGCACCCTATTTACTGTGGCCATAATAATCCTCTGAAAACTGAGAACCCAAAAAGTTGATTTTCAGTAGCTGAGTACCAGCAGGAGAATCCTTCAAGCTGTCCAAGATCTCTCTCCAAGATCACTTATGATTTATCTATTTTTTGGATAGCCCCCCTTCCCCCTATATCCCCACTTATCACCAGGAGCTGTAGTCCCTTTTTCATCAGGGGTTGCTCTCAAGCCTTTTGTATCAAGCTTAGTTGTATCATACAACTAATGCAAACTGGGCATGCAAGGAATCAACTTCCAACTTTAATGCGATATTGCACAAAGAAAATATACTTACACAATTCATTATTGCAATTATAAGAGAATGTAACAAAAAAAGTACGCGATAACGGGTTAGCTATTGGTTTAATCTTTTCTTCCTTACCAGCAGGGCCATATTCAAAAACGCTACGGAGTCAAGGTCTTTGCGTTTTTAAACACACGAACAATAAATACATTGCAAACACATGAATCGAGCTTAATAAAAAAAGCCAATGTAACATATACAACCGGCTTTTAGATCGGATGACCGACTCCTGCTAAGTTTTCGAATGAACTAAAGCTTGTAAAGTTACAAGCAGAAAAATCTTCAGACGAAGTGATTGTAGCACTTACCTGGACAATTTAAGCAGGAGCCCAAGACTAGGAGTGAAGAACTTCCATATTAACCCTATGTCAAGGCAGTTTTGCGGTGCAATCTATTTTTAGACTACCTTTTCCGCAAGAAACAAAGACAGTTCCCGTTCGGTGACGCTATGACGTCAATAAATCTCGGTCTGTGAAAACGTCGGCAACTGATTTAAACAATTTTCTCTTATAGACATCTACACCTAATGAGTAGTTGACCACTATTGGCTTTTCAGGTTGAATGAACAACACTTTGTGGGGAACTTTGCCAGACTGCTTTTGCACATACATCTACATGCTACATGGTAAATGCTCGCATGACATGCACACGCAATCCTCGCCTACGCACGAAGATCTCGCACAACCCTACGCGGTTGATTAAGAAAAAGGCAAATTACAAAATGTTTCTTTGGTCGTTACAGGAAGCTATCCGAGAAGACTAGAGAGTCTAACAATTTGCAGATGTCATTTTCTTCTCAGTTATTTAAAGAGCCTGAGTGTTGGTCCGGCCGGGGTTTGATCCCGCGACTCCTCCTCCGAATCCCTTCGACCATTCTCTTCCGCTAACTTCTGGTTAGTATTTTATTGTGTTCCCATCTGAACAATCAGTGACGAGAACCAGCCAGAGCTCTCGATCCGCGGCGCTGGTCAAGAAGATCGCAGCTCTGGGAACGAAAATAGTGAGCTTAAGATCCGAGGACGGCAGACTTCTGCGACGGCAAGAGGAAATAAAACTGCTGCCAGAATTACTTCCTGCTGCCGCCGCTGTGAGGTTTCCCGCCGTAGTGGTCTTGTCTGTGTTATGAAGAAGTCCATTTTGCCGTCGCTGCTAAAACGTGAGTGAACTTTATCGAAATAGTCCCTTTTGAACTTATTTTGAGCGAAAATTCTTCGCAGTTTTGAAAGATTGTTCTTATCAGAGGATGTTTGTGAAATATAAAGAGCAAAAACAATCGACTTGTTCAAGGAAATTTTAACCTTTCTTCGTTTGCCTTTCTCCGAACAATTCATCAACTGGATGTCGACAAAGAAAGCAACCCAGTAAGTCTTTGCAATTTTTCTGTTCCTTGTTATTGCTATGAAATATATCTAACAATTATCCCGGTATAAATTGATGTCCATTAGGTTTTTACGTTTGTCTTGTATCAAGTGAAACAATTTAAGGAGCTTAAGATCTACGACGACGACGTCGACGAAAACGCCACAACAATGATATCATTGGTTAAAAGAGCATAAATAATAGTGCTGCACGTAAAGAACGGATTTTAGCTCAGATTGTTGCGGTTCTCTGCGTGACGACGACGTGAAATCACTAAATTTTAGATTTTGACGACAACGTGAGCATGCAACAGAGAATCTTTCATTCTCTATTTTCAGTCTGAAACCGCTCGTACCAATTTATTTTTAGGATACTTCGCCCACATTGAACAACGTGAACGAGATGGAATAATCGCGGAAGACTTTTACTGGAGCGAAGTTCTATTTTGAGGTGACGTTTTCGTCGAGCGTCGCCGTAGTAGATCTTAAGGTCCCTAATAAGGCTCGTCTGACGATATTTACTTTTTATCGACAGTTCTCGTTACATTGTAATGTTTTTTCAGATAAAAAAACATCCTTGATTAAGAGCGAAACGTTTGCGGCTAGAAATGCGGCTAATAAATTCCTCAAACATTTATATCAGAAGATTTTACTTGGATTATGCCGCTTTTATGCACTTGTCATCGGCTTTCCCGAGGGGGGGGGGGGGGGGGGACCCCGGGCTGATGTGGGGAAATACGGGGAATTTATGGGGACTTTGCAACAAATTGCTGCCCTTGTGGTGGGGGAAATGTGGGGACTTCGCTTCTGTTCAACTGAGAGGAGGTTGGGAACGATCGATTGTTCGCTTGATCGAGGCAAGATGGCGGAGGAGAAGAAGAAGGTATGTTTTAAAATCAATTGTTTTTTGTCTATCAAACAGACTATCCGTCAAAACTTTGTACGTATTTGTAGGCATAAGCAACTTTAAAATTCCCCTGTGTATATATTATTGTTTATAGAGGTCACTGTTAAAGGTCAACAGGTCGTCTTTTGTTAGTGATACAATAGAAGCGGTATCGCTTTAATACCGCTTTAATCAACTTGGATCGTCTTTCTCAATTGTTCTCTTTTCAAAGGACAACAGTTTTAGAGCTGTATCTATGAATAGTCCCTTTGAGTTGTGTTAAAAGGTGTATGTTGTTGTTCTGTGATATAGAGTTTGAATGTTGGGTGCTTGGCTTCGCCAAATACTGGGGACTTTGCAAGAAAAAAATCCCCCACGGGAGGGGAAATACAAGAACTTTGAAATGCACAATTAGCAAAGTACCCACATTAGCCCGGGATCCCCCCCCCCCCCCCCCTCGGGGAAGCCGATGACAAGTGCATTATGCTTAAAATTTGTGGTGTGATTAAAGGAATGCAAACCAGTTTTATTCGGATTTGCCTTTTTCTCACATTTATTACCATGATCTGATCTGAGATAAAGGTAAACCAAAAATCAAAGTGGTTTGAGCTCTTTTAAACCAAAGAACCAAATAATTATAAACAAACAGCACTGCTCTGATTTACTTTGGAGAGTTCTGAACTGCACAACGTATCATTTTAAGATAAGTTAGAAGACTCACCAAGATTTCATTGGTTTTTTTTTAATAAATATGTTTTATTTTCTTGAAATGTAGATCTAACATGGAGTGGACAGGTGATCATGACCACTCTCTCTGGCTAAAGGTAGCCATTGCTTATCCTAAACGTCGAAAAGAAAAGGCACTATAGCCCGCCGTCCTGCTTTCTTAAGGCTATTTTTCGCGCCATCGCAACGGCGACCTCTCCCCAAGTCCCCCTCGACCAAGTCTGCCGTCGCAGACACAAGCCGTCTTTGGATCTTAAGCTCGCCAATGAGGCGAGCGCGTACGACGTGTCTCTTTCCGTCGCCATTTTTGTGACAACCACGCATGCGTCATGGTAAAAATCACAACAAAAAAGGCCTGGAACGGCACCGGAGAGCTTTTACACGAACGAGTCTTTTGGCACAGTGCCTCGCTTACCCGTGAATCCCTAAAATTGTGGGCTCTGGTGCCACATTATATTTGGCACCGATAAGTTTACACGTCGAAAGTTGGGAGTGCCGTGCCTTAAAATCTTCAGCACGGTGCCTAAAAGTTGGCGTGCGGTGCCGATTTTTAGCGCGTGCAAATAGGGTTTAAGATATTCACTCTATGATACATATGGTATGACTGATTTCCTCTGATGAGGATGCTGTCACCTTTATATTTCAATCATAACAATGAAAAGAAAGAAAGTTTTAAACAAGATCTGGGCTGGTTAAAAGTTGTTCCAGACGCTGGAAATTTCAAGGTCATTTTAACTTGTTTAATTTTTTAGGCTAAACTGGTTCTTATGTGAGGGGGGTCTAAAATCATGTAAAATGAAAGTTTTAGCCTAACAGGTTCTTAAATTCTAGGTTCTTCTATGTGAGTGTTTACTGTATTCCTTCAAAGACTTTTTTAATTTCTGGAAGACCGAAGCGAAATTGGCCGATATATCATCTGACATGTTCCACCGTCCTTTCTAATGAAAAGCGTTTACTCGAGCCACTTTCGGTTGGTAAAACGTGCCTGACAATTGACCAGTCGAAAATTTGCATCAGTGACTCTGATACTTCAAATTTTACCTAATATTTCATAACATCAAGACGATTGAACAATCTATATTTAGAACTTAGATGAGTTTGCAGGCTGAAAAAGTAAACTACTATCAGCCCTTTAAACAAACTGACTGTAGTCACTCTCACTGTCATAGATATTCTCGGCAAGGCTTTGGCCAATGCTAGTGCATGCTCATTGAACGTTTAAGCAATTTCAAGACGTAACGCAATGATCATTTATATTAATTTCTTCCACACCCGTTGTTAAGACTACTTTCGGTCACTGCTCGCATTTGCTCTTTTCCCTTAGTTTTATCTTTACGCCGAACCAACCTTTACTGTCAAGGTAAGAAAACACTAGTAAATTTGGCATTCTCGATCCATTTTCTGACTTCTGAAAAAACCCATAAATTTCTTAATACTCAAGTTTCCTTAATTCTTGTGTGAATTCAAGGAACAGGAAAGTTTCCCAACATCCGGCAAAGACTAGGCCTGCGTCGCACTCTTGTTGTCCATATTTGTTATCAATCCTTCAAGGGCACCCAACGAGAATATATCGTTCAAAACCATTTAAACACAGCATTGTTAAACGCATTTTAGTATTTAAAAGGTAGATATAGGCATATTTTTATCCACTAAAAATTTTTCATCTTTTCGGATTTTCTAAGTGAAAGTCTAGTGACCCGAAAATGATAGGGATCAGAACTTTCGAAAATTTCAGCCAGAAAAAAGGCTCCCGAAAATTCTAGGTGACCTTTTTAGGGCAAAAATCCGTTTAAAACGGGCAATTATACCATTTTTTAGATGTTCGAAAATCTTAGGACAGGCAGGCAAGCAAGAAATTTTACTGAACAAATGTTCCCAAAATTCTAGATCTCAAATTGTCTTTCGAACAGATATTTTCCGAAAATTGACGAAGTTGGGTGCCCCTGGTCCTTATTTAAAGGAAATAACACGGACATTAAAGCTGTTGTCCTTTTTAATGTCGTTGATTGTCACTTTCTTTACAAATTGCTGACAATTCTTCCCCTTAAATAAATAAAAACTTAAAATACAAATTTACTCTAATCATTTAAAAATAATTATAAATAATGTTTCTTTTGGATTAAAATCTTAAATTTGTCTATTACATCGTTAAACATCATATTCTCGAACGCGAAGCATGAGCTAAATAATCAATGATAGAATATTCCAAATAAAACATAGATAGTAAGAATAATTTGATTATGGCCACCAAGAGATCGAATGACGTAATACAGACGCTCCAAAGCCTCATCAGAGAGAGGATAACAGCGTGCATGCTCAAATGTTGATATAACAGGATAGAAAAGGTTGTACGCATACATGAACGGGCTCCTAGTGGCATAATGGTGGTGTTTTCAGACTGAACCGCTGACAGTTAAAGAAACAAAATTGATCCAAGAAGTTAGTCAAATGTCCCAAAGCTTGCGAAAAAAATACATAAGAATATATCATTCCCGACAACTGTAAATGTCCCAAGGTGTCCATATTGGACTGGACTTGGTATCAGTTCCCTGCACAATATATACTGGACGGACTTGAAATCGAGTTCATTTTTATTGCTGGGGATTTAATTCCAGCTCATTTTGCGCAAGATGAAGTGAGGTAAGATAGCGAGTCCCTGAACCCCCCTGGTAATTATTTGAAATCTATTTTTAGATTTTCCTGTTCTTACCATGACTACACGAAGTCGCGGTCCACGTTCACAAGGTGTCGTCTTTGAATTAACCACGCAGTATGTCACTAACAATAGATTTCAAATCATTTTCATCGGAATAGGCAGGTCCAAATATAAGGAATCGCTCTCTTTCCTGATAGTCTCTTGTCTGACTTGAATGGCAAAAGGACAACTACAAAACTACAATCATTTAAAACTTAGGGATCATAAACATAAGAAATTGCAATCGTCCTTTCCTTCCATTTCCACACCTTTTCTCCAGTAGTTTTGTCGCATCTTGCAACCAGAACTCTAAGATGATAGTCAACAGGCCGACAAAAATGTGGACATCCGGGACACACGGCTTTGACAATTTTTCGTGGCACACGTTCAGGGTCGTCGTCTCGTTCCCAGATCCACGAACAATAGTCCGTGCCTGAAAATGGACTGGAACTCCTTCGGATCCGTGGAAGCAGATCGCTATCTTCCTGAGGGTAATTCACTGCTTTCCTCACAAAAATGTATTTTTCGCGAAAGTGACGTAACATTTGTGCTGCGCTCAATTCGGAGTTTCTTTGACAAGGCAATGAATTTATAAATGACGTCATGATGGAGATAATAAGTACGACCTAAAAATAAGAAAATGAGTTTGAAAGTCAGACAGTGGAATGCCAAATTTAAAAAATTTTGCTTTGCAATTTATGATATGGAAGGTAGATAACTGAAAGCAGATAAGAATGTAGTCACTTTTAAGGTTAAAACGAAGATTATTCAGTTTTTTTTGGACAGTTTAAGAGTCAATCGTAAATTAGATTCACGAAGGTCAACTTGAGCCTGAGGTAACGAATCGGAACAAATAATATCCATCGACAGCCATTAAAATTCAC
This sequence comes from Montipora capricornis, assembly GCF_036669925.1. Classification (NCBI taxonomy): domain Eukaryota; kingdom Metazoa; phylum Cnidaria; class Anthozoa; order Scleractinia; family Acroporidae; genus Montipora; species Montipora capricornis. The sequence continues at coordinate 32,607,876 of NC_090891.1, read as the reverse complement.
CAAAGCATGATTAACTTGAAGCCAGAGCATTATAACTGAAATGAATTGAAAAGTCACGTTTCATAGTTTTTGTCATACAAATGAACTATTTGCTGATATTGTTCAAGTCGTCATTTATATTGTACTTTGTTATTTGCAATCCGCTCTTCAAGGACTAGCATTTGTAATGTGAGTGTCGTCTGTGTATATCATTTATATTACAATTATCAATATCAAAAGCCCAACTATCAGTGGCTTCCACAGTGGCAGTAACGGTCGAGTGCAAGGAATAAAAAACCTCACTGTTGCATACAATTGACTGTGCACAATTCTCAAAATAACTTTACCTATCACTGAAATAACTCAGTTTGGTCAATGCATGATCAATGCTTCTCTACCTCAGTTCAATCACCCTGTTCTGTTAACTAGCACACTGCCAGTCATCCGTAAAAATATCAGAAATTAGTGTCTTATCGAAAATATTGCACTATGGAATAGAGATGAGATCAGCACACTCGCGAGTTAATAGGACTTTTTCGATATATTAAAATTCAGCAGAAATATTAAATACCGAGAACATTTTCTTTGTATTTGTATACTTTATTCAAAAGAGAAAGAACATTTTAATACTAGTAATCAGGTTGGAAAGAAAGGGAACCAGTTCTTACCACAAACAACGTATTCAGCATAATTTGCACAATTAATTTCTTTCATAATTAAAAGAATACCCGCATCGGCAAGTCATTTTGTCCCAATTATTGAGATGTGATCATTTAACGCATCAGTAGGCTCTCATGGTTAGCATGTATTGAGATCATACTAGGTAGAGCCAGAAATAAATTCATGAATGTCTTCCTTAGAACTAAAAAACTGGTATTCAATACCGAGAGAGTTCAAAGCGTATGCAAAATTTTGGAGGGACAAATAAAGAGTATTATGGTATTTTTGATACTGGCTAGTGAATAAATAATACTTCGCTGAAGAGCAAGGCGAATTCAAGTCGTGGCGCAGTACAAAGTCCAGTTTTAATATCGTCACCATTCCTGTTTTTCTCTCGAAGAATCTCATTTCGAAACTAAACAAAATATATAACTCAGAGTTTTTAAACAGATTAGAAACCTCTTGCAGCCTTGGAACCGAGCGTATTCCATTGTCAACAGACGAAAAATACTTAAGGGTGTTAATAAGTCACAACCTGTCCTGGTATAATCATATATCATGGTCAAAGTAAACATCGCAAATATAACTCCTACGTTAAACTTTGATCAAGAGAACTTGCGGTACTTGTACCGGCAACCCCACGTGCTGCTCAAATTATACATTCGTCTACTAGTTAGACCGCATATTGAATTCGCCTGCCAGGTCTGTCTCCACATCTACAGTTTTTTATTAATTAACACAATTGAAAGAGTTCAGCGAAGAGTTACAAAACTGATCAAAAAGGACAGGCTTTGTTGAACTGAATCTTCTTTCCCTGGCCTCAAGGAGACCGTTATATAAGTGCTTGTCGGACCTATATGACTGGCATCTTTCTTATTATCTTGTGACAGCTGACAGTTCCAAATATAATCTAAGAAATGCTAAGAACTATTATGCTTTTATCCTATTATTATATGTAATTTCCACTTCTCAATGTATTTATAATTTTATTTGCTACTTAATTCTTATTTATTGTAACTTGAGGTAGGTCCTTCCGTGAGGGAATTATTCCCTGTTAACTAAAGGATTGTCCTGTCAATAATACCTGTAGTCTTTTGTACCGCCAAACTATATTAAGGTTAAGTCGTCAAGAGTGAATTATCTAATCAATTCACTGTTGGTAAAGTTAAATAATCCGGCATTATGTTTGGATATATACATTTAATGCAGGGACATCAACAGGATTATCTGCAGGGCAAAATCTGATTTCATGCTGACTATTTACATTTACTGTAGTTACATTTGAAGATTAATCTTAAAGTAGAAAATCTTACAAATGAGAGGTTTTGGAAGCTCCTGTCGGGTTCAATTAAAAAGTGTTTCAGATCCGAGATCTATATAATTTAACGCAGATGGTTGTTCTTGCTCTCTACTAAGCTCCGCGGATGATTTTTGTTATTATTTTTTTCGTCGGTTAGTTTAGCATGAGATACTGAGGCTATTTCCAGGGTAGGGCGCGTCAAGAGGAAAGGCAGTTGGCCGTGGTCTTGGCCAATCTTGTTCACGGTTCGTCACACCAAATATCGTGCTAGACACTTTTGATAAATCGTCAACATGCAAATTATGGTGTTGTCGCCTGTAATCATTATTCTCTCTGAAATGCTGTGTAGCAGAGGTATGGAATACTATTTGAATGACTGTCTATAGTACTGACCGACTGTCTATAATGTAATCGCACTTTGTATTGATGAGTTTTCTTTCATCTCCATTTTACTGTGACACGCCTCGATTAGCATTGCTACACCCGTGTAACGTATATTGTAAGATTGATTTGTTTTGAAAAAAACAATCTTGAAACTTGAAAACCGCAGTTCCAATATTTGTCTTTGATCTCTGTTAATACCGTTTCTCAAAACAAACAACTTAATTAACCAGCACACCCGCTATCATTTCGGATTTCGGCCGTCTTATGCCTTGGGCGTAATGAGGAAAGCAAGGACATATTAAGTGAGAGCATATAATTGTAAGCCACTTATAATAGGAAGCTTTAAGCACAACACGTCTTTTAATGCCAGGGACGGCAACCGGAAATGAACTATTTTCGGTGTTGTCCAGTGAGAATACCAAACTTATATTGTTAAGTAGTTCTTCTCTGTCATCAGGGGTACCCAACGATTATCTTTATGCTTTCGGGAGAGTCAAGCTGTTCTACGAATTTAATTTTAATTTGGTCGTACGTTGCCAAACAGCTATAGATTTCTTTACTAAATCATTACCTAAAATATTCCCAACCACGGGAAAAGTAGTGCCCTTCGTTTTCGGAAGGGATATTTTTGCAAATTTTGCCACTTAAAAAGGTCACCTAGCTATTGCAGTCTCGGATGAGCAAATAGTTTGCTGGGAAGTTCTCTGAAATTGAGATTTCATTCCCTAAACTGAGTTTTCGGACACTTCAATTTCCAGCTTAGATATCCGAATAGATCAAATTCTTCTAGGTGATAACAACGTCTGTTTAGAAAGGTTTTTGGCTTAATTTGCTCGTTGGGTGCCTTGTGTCATAGTGCACTTACATTTAATCAGCTGTGTCAGGATTTCAGCTTTAAGTTCAGGCTATTTTAAAATTACCAGTTCTATCTCTGATAACTTATGCATTACAGGTGGCTCTCGCACCATGTACAAATGGGTGAAATTTCTCACAACACAAAAAAGCTGAAAATCTTTACCACTTTGCTTTAATGGGATATCCGAAGTCCCACTTTTAAGAGTAAAAACTAATGTGAGGTTTGTAAACTAATGGTCTCAGTATACCATGGAACGTCTATCATAGACTTTCATTTGAAGGAGAGGATTTTTCAATCTATTAATTGTCAAGACTTCACTTTCAATAAACCACTGAAAACGATTTGAAGATGGGTTAGCAATGAAGACCTTCTTAAATTCTCAGTATAAATAGTAAAACCTATTTGATCGATGAAGAATTAATTTACCCCCAAATTCAAAGGTAAGCAAAAGAAGATTTGAAATAATGTCACATTATTTCAAAGTAATTCTTCGTTGCCATTTTTTGTTTGTTTCAGTAATTGTTACGGCAACAATTCCTGAAACAAACAGAAAATGGTACAGGCTATTTCTTTAAGCGATTTTATAGTCAATTAAAAGTTATTTATTAAAATGGTCTGAGAGCTGTTTGAATAGTTGTGTTGCGTTAAGTAACTGGAAATGATCCTTCTGTTCATAAAAAGATGTAAGGAAAACTATTGATGGAAAACTTAAATAACACGTGTGAACTTCAAAAGTTCGTAATTAAGAAAACCAACCTTCAGCTTTTCCCTCATGACGTGTGCACTCCCTCAATGGTTTTCGTGATTTAAATTGCACAAGGCACTTGACTTCCACTATAAGAGTCAGCAAACTGTCATTGATAGTTGCTATTGTGAGCATAAAAATGTTATCTGTTTACTCCTTTAACAAATAACTGAGCAGCAAAAGCACAATTTCAAAAAGGCATGATGAGTGTTGCTTAAAACAGGTTACTCAGAATGAGTCAATATAGCATTGATGTCATCGTTTTTGTTACACATCAGGGAGATAAGAACATAACAATTTTCCAGTGGATACTTTACCACCCTATGAGGTGACAGTTGTATTGGAAAACATGAAAAGAAGACAATAAAATATTTTAAATTGTTATCGCTCTAGGCACGTGGGCCGCAATAATAATTGCCTTACTGATTTTTGGAAAAACGTCATGTTATTATTGGTTGTTCTGGTAGGAGCCGGACGCAAGATATGAATTCTTTCTATGTGAGTAACATCAAAGCTAGCATGGTCTGGAATCAGTGGCTAACTCATTATTATTATTTTATCTTTCTAGCACATTATCTTGATTGATTCCTTTGTCACATTTCATTGACCTATTTCCAAGGAGTGGTTTAAACTTCCCTCTGTCTGCCACCCACGTAAAATGTCTGCCACGTTTAAAGGGATTGACAAATCCAAAAATTACGAGGTTTGAGTGCAAGCATCTCATTCAATGATAAAACCAATCAAGTTTATTTCTACTCGTTTTCTTAAGCTGTCGACAGTGCTGGCGAAACAGACGAATTTAATGTAAACGGAAAATAAAAAATATCATCATTGCGACTAACGGATCGAACGATTTGAGAACCGTATTGTTAATAACTGTAAATGGTATTCCACTTCATTTCATGATAGTAATGATGAAGAAATAATTTAATAAAACCTACCAATATAACAATTGTTGACGGCTAACACTAAAAAACGATATTATTCAATTCTGAAATCAAAACAGTCAATTATTCTTGGGTGGAACAGTACCTTTTAAACATAGTACGCAAAATTAGTTAATTAGGGCGTCACTCTCAGGATCAAGTCTTCTAGAAAAGAGAAATACCAGGAGTTCGGACTGAGGATCCGGTGAAATATATGCTTTCCTTTCTTTTAAAGTAACTCAAAATTATCCTGAACAAAACATGGATCATTTGAGGGATGATCATACTTAGACAGGAAAAATAGATGTCAATAAGCGATGTTGTTATAGCAGCAAAAACATCCTTCCGTTTCCTAAATAATTCGACCTCCCACGCGTCAATTAAGTTCCGGTCTGTGTCATCTGAAAAACGAAGGTCATTAGTCCTTCGGGGCCCCTGAGGGCAGAAATGTGAAGGAAAGGAAATAACTAACCAAGTTGCCACTTACGTATAAAAGACTACACTCTTTTTCTCGATCTCTCTTTTTTTTTTTCTTTATTAAACTTTGGCTCAGGACCGGTCCAATTTCCCCCCCTGCGCGAGTCTCGTAAGAGGACGCAAAGGCTTCCCAAAGCGGAAAAACATGCCGTTGTATTTGCAGTCAATTGGTTCCATTATTTAGTTGTTCACAATATCTTGAGCTTATGGCATCGGAGCCTCATTGCTATAAACAGGTGAAATGAAAACCGGGGATCATGAAGGGAATACAGAGACCCACTTTGTCAACTCTCGTTTCACGTTTCTGACGGAGGAAAAGCAATCTGCACTGGAGTTCCATCCCCGCTAAAGTTCGATGTTTATATTTAACATTCTACGTCTTGTTTTTCAGGTTACATTGTACGATTCTACATTTGACTTTGCATATTCTAAATACAACCTTAACCTACTGTACATTGTACGTTTCTATTTGACATTCAACAAGAATTTGCAAAGGGGAATGTAGAATCGTATAATGTTACCTGTAAAACAAGAAGTAGAATGTTAGATGCAAACATCGAATTTTTGGCGGGTATGCAGTTGTTTCTCTTTGGAAAAAAAACAAAGAAATAAGACATGAGTTTAAAGAGCGAAAATCAAGCCTCTAATTATGATGGTATTTTATCTCACCGCTTCTACCCTTTAAAAATAGGCTGGCATCTATTCTTTAGATACAGGCTTGGCCGAACGCCCGCAACATTTCAACGCAACATCTTGCAACATTGTTGGGCACAACAACACGTCTAGGTAGTTAGTTATCTTATTTGTTATATAGAAGTAACTTTTTATTATAATTAGTTACTTATGTAGTTGGCTCGAAGATATTAGCACTTGAGTGCTACTCTGTAAATTCGAGGGTAAATAAAGTTTATTGATTGATTGATTGATTGATTGATTGAGTACGTTTGTTCACCCTGTTGCGATATGTTGCGAGCGTTTGGCCAGTCCATTCAACAAATGTCACAACATCGTGCAACAGTGTTGCAAGATGTTGCCTTGAAATGTTGCGAGCGTTTGGCCAGGCCTTTTAAGGTTTTCAGCCATGGTTTTAGTCCATGTAAGAAATATATTAAAATTAATGCGTCCGGAACCGATATCTTTACAATCTGTCAACAGGGTTCATAATCATCATTAATTTTTTGTTTTTAATAAAGAGGAGGCTAAATACTGTTGCCTAAGGCATGGGCTCTAAAAGATACAAAAAGCCAACAAGTTTGACCTTCTCCCTGCTGTAACCGCGCTCGTCTTTTTTTCGTGGTGAGGAAGGAAGGTAAAGAAATTGGCGGTACTTGAAGTCAGGCTCTGTATTAGACTCAATCATTTCTTCCTTTATGTTGTAAAACACGGGATCAATTTTTTGCAGTCAGCAGCAAATTGATTGAAGGGGAAGTAGGATATGAAGTGTCTTACAGTGGACTGGAAAAGCGTTGTAAACAGTTACGCACGGGTTACAACTTTATACTGAGAAAAATATCTAAACCACGCGTCACTAGGCTGACGCAACAAATTATTAATCTACACGTGACCCTATGAATGTCACAAATTGAACGATTCTGACCTGCATATCTTTTATTTGTATGTCACGGACTACATAGCAAGAAGATAAGGCAAAGTAATTAAAAGTATCAGAAGTCCTCTGAATTTGAAAGTATCAAAAGTGCATATGAAGAAGGCCAACAACAAATAGTACAGCGGTTTTACGCGATGACGCAATGTCTCGAAGAAAGTTATCATCTCTTCAGGCAAGAAAGAGCTTTTATTCAAGTTATTGAGATCTTGACTGCTGACGAATAAAGAAGAATTTTTTTAAACCAGTGACGCAAGATTGAAGTTGCATTTCCGATCTGATCGAAAAAGCCTGCAGAAGATGATGATGCATTTAGCTAATCGAAGTATACATCATAATAACCAAGATATATCAACAGTCACTTGTCCGCGGCTGATGAGACTAAGGAATATCAGCTGGGCATGTAATCAGTCGCTTATACAGTACTTGATGGAAACGGCAGCTTACTTAAATTGAGTATTTTTCATGATTGGTTAATTCTCTTTATTAAACTTATTGCGCCCAGTCTTGTCAATTAAAATTGGCCCAAAGTTGGAAAAGTGTCCAATAAGATCATCACATTCAAACTACCCACATCCCTGCGAAAGGGGCCGGGATAAGCAGTAATTAAGCTTGAAATGGCAGCATGCCACCTACCGCGGGTTGAAATTCTGATTTCCTGTTCGATTTTACCAGTGAACGGTCATAAGATATTTCACCTTACAAAAATCCAAGACCTCCGTACTAAATCTATTGCATTTTCGACAGCTATCAAATTCGAAACTCCTGAAACGTTAAATTGTCGAGAAAATTGTTGAGTTACTTACTTTTACAATACTTGCCATTGGGTCGGCCAGATCGCATTATAGAACAAATCCACAATATTAGTGTACACTTGATCAGAGTCTGTTATGCTGCGACGTGTTACTTTTATACACACATTTGATATTGCACCCTGAGGAGGTGTATTTATCACAAGTGATTGATTCTTGTGTATTGAAGAAGAAAAAGACTGCATGCGATGAGGTCATCCCTCATCTGTTGCAGGTCAGGCCCCAGTTGTTTGAAGGGAAGATAGCGCTATCCACTGGGTAACTCAATTGGTTTTGCTGATGTTTATCCTCTAGATAGTGATTTATCCGATGGATATATAGTATTATCCACCTCAAGTTTTGAACAACCGACGCCTGAAACTTTTTTCAGAAAAATGTTCAACAGCCCACGTAAGATCAGTGTAATTTTCGTGTACGGCCAATTCGAAGGTCTTCTTTTATGAGTTTGTTATAGTATAGCAATGATTTAACAGCCTGCAGATAGCTCATATACAGTGTGCATCTACCCCAGAGTTATTAAAAGATCAAAAGTTTAACTCATTTTGACGCAAAATGATCATGGGTTCTTACTCAGCATATCTATGACGCTGAGTTATTTATAGAATGTTGTACTACTGTTCAAAGCACGCCGGGTACCTGGACTAAAACTAAAATTTGTTTATAATTTATCTACTGACCAGATAACTTAGGAATAAAAACAAGCGATAAATATACACGACCTTTTGGTATTTTGCCCCTCTCTACTAACTATGTGCGAAACATATGTCACCATTATCAAGAGTAGATTTAAATATAAATTACACTTTCATTGTTTATATATATATATACATCGTTAAAAATCTCATTTTTAATCTACATTTTTGCATTTTGATTATAGTGACATATTGTCGCATTCTTAAATTAAATGTTTTACAAAATAGTCCGTTATGAGGACCATGTAATTGGGACCAAATTTGGTACGTGGTCAAAAGAAAGTCAACCGAAAACCCAAAATCTTTCACAATTTATTGGCTTCGTCCATCAGAATAGCATAGGTTTTCGCATGCTCTGTAAACTCCAGATTGTAACCCACAAATGACCAGCTCCCAACGTCAGTGGTTTCATAGCTCAGTTGGTTAGAGCGCGCACCGGAATCGCGAGGTCACTGGTTCTACGCAATTGTAAAAATTGCGTTCATAACTGCGAAGATCATAGCTTCACTTGATTTCATATCCGCAGTTCATATGATTCATTTCATATACCATTTCATCATTAAAACGTCTTTGTTGACCCATTTTTACCGGCAAAGCAACTTGTTTTACCTACATAAAATGCGTTTCTTTTACCCCATTTTCTTTCAAATTTAAATCGATACTCATCGATCATAGAATAGCGACTAATGGCAGGAAAACCATCATGATCATACATTTCATTGAATAAATTTCATTTACAGCCAACTTCTTTTATTTTTCTTTCAGAGATCAATATGGCCGTTGACCATGTTAGCCCCTCTCCAACATGGATGCCGTAACGACAACGTGAACACATCATTTTTGCGGAACTACCACACCCTTGCCACATTCAAATGGTTGAAATGGTCTCGAAGTGATTACAATAACGTGAATTTATATTTTGAGATGACGTTCTCGTTGTCATCGCCTTTTTCGTTCCTTAAGCTGCTCAACTATGTCCCTCGAGACTGGTTGCTTTGGTGCTCCGACAAACTGACGATTGTTCAAAGCGACTAAACATTGAATGCATTTTTGAGTCAGTTGAAATTTTACGCCGTGTCTAGGGCTAAAATAAGCGACCGAAAAATGATGCTTCGGTCTTTGTTTTGTTTCTTTTTATTTTGGTTTGGTTTTGCTATGTTTTTTAACCAAGAGCTAAGGACATACAATTGACAGGAACGTTTTTCAAGCTTTGAAAAAAAACTCACCCTGTTATTAAATACTCCATATGATACCTCACCCTCAGCTGCAGGTTGTTGTCAATAACATGGATACGCTTGAGCTAGCACTAACCTATTACTTTTGTCAGGTTGACTGGCTGATATAAAAATAGTAAAAACGTACGTGGCCCTAAAACAGCCGCTTGACTGACTACGCAATATAATTCTTTCAAGAGAGGGGCGGCCTCTTATACTTTTTGCCTCATGACTGAACGAATATAACAAACGAGTGCTTTTGATAGCTAGCTAAGTTCCTGTGCTAAAGTCTAGGTTTAAAGTGCCTTATTTTCAAGAACAAATAAGGAATATTTCTGATTCTCGAAAAATATTCGGTTCTTGTGTGATACGATCAGATTGTCCGAGTTGCAAATAAATGTGCTTGAACTATTCCACTTTGACGAGTCTACTTATTGTCGTGTGTATAATAAATATTGCTTATTTCTTTCAATATTTATAGAGAGATGTATATTGTAAACAATATATATGTAAACTATAATTATTTGCTTTTGATTTATTTCGAACTAAATATACCTGAAGTAAGTGAAATAGTATTTCAAGTTTGATCAGTTCGAAATATACCAAGGTATACAATAAAACAAGTGAAAATGCTGTTTTCCTGGAATGTCTCAACTCAGTCAAAACTGATGGCCTCTTGCATGATCCCGGGCTGGCTCTGATTGGTTTCTGTTCGTTCAGCCCGGTTTCCGGATCCGATATGAAAACTGTCGACGCCATCATTTGCGGATGAAAGCTAACAAACAGATGAGTTTGCAAAAATTTCTCGATTTTCTTTGTTCAAGCAACATCAAAATTCTTCTAACGTTCCGTTCCTCGTGAAGCATTCAGATAGGACTTGATAGATTATGCTAGTAAAGTCCGTGCAAGTTGCTCATCATGATAATGAGAAATAGTTGCTCATAATTTGCCAAAACTTGATCATGAAAGGAGTGAAAAAGTTGCTTGCTAGGGTGCCAGTTTATTATGGATAAACATTAGGATAATAACATAAATTTAACTTAAGTTAGTGATAAAACATAATTTCAAATTTAATTATATTACTGTTTAACAGTTGGGTTCTACGGTCTCTTATACTTTATACGGTATGTCTGTTTTTCTGTTACTTGCCAGTTGACATTGCTGATTGGCATTGGATTGTAACTTATCATAACCGAGGCCTCAAGGTTATCTTCAAGTAGTTTCTTGCTCTGTCATGCATAAAGAAAATGGCAACTACAATAGTATTGATTATCGGCTCAGTCTTATTCAAAAACTGCTGTCGTATCGTGGGCTAACATCAAAAGACAACGATCGCCTGCAGCAATTTTATCGACATTTAAATGTAGTATAATAACGGAGGTTTTACAGATATAATTTAAGTCTGAAGTGTTTATATCTTAGTAAAGGGTCATTGGATGCTTAAAACATCAAAGTTGCTCATTTGGTGCTCAAAACAGGTAAAGAATGCTCAAAACTCCAAAAGTTGCCAAGCACAATCTATTAATTAAGTGAAAAAGAAAAACAAAAAAGCAAAGTGAGACACGCTAACACCAACACGATGTGCACATGAGTGATGTGTTGGCCACACCGGGTTGGGTGGAGCTATATCGAAGGCGTTGATCGAGGAACGAGAGCACCCCCGTTTATGGGACAGCGGTCGAAGGGTGTAGCACGTCTTGTAAGCTACATGTTTTACCAATACAGAAACAAACCAAAACATTCATTCATTAAAGCTAAGTTACCTCCTACACAAGACTTAATTAGACCTAAACAAGAGTTTTTAGGCCTAAAATTAGGTTTAATGGACGGTGATTGGATCAAAGAGAGTCTCGACCCATGGTAGATAGCCTGCGTAGCTGGCGGTTAAGTAAGAGATCTCGAGCAGCGAAGGTGCGATGAGACTGGCGAGTGGGGTTCTTCCTTTTCTCCGCCACAGCCTTCTCGCGCTCCGAAATGAACAGCGAGTTACGCAGGCTACATGGCAGAGGTCTCTTTCCCCATATTTGTCAGCCCAGCGAACGCGAAATTAAAAGGGACCTCTGCTAGCAGGGAATACTACGTGGGAAGTGCGGCCAACACTCCAGGAATTTTTAAGTGACGGCTTTGTAATTACATGTGAAATAGGTTAGGTTTTCATGTTTCTTGGATGAGAGTTTTAATGAATACCGCCGCACTTTTGATAACCCCAAAACCAAATCCAAACTCACTGAAGTCGCAGAACATTTTCTCTCCTCTCCTCACAACGTTTCTAACGACATGAAATATATTTCTATCGAAAAAATATTTTTCAACAGATTCAATCCGTAAGTCAAAATAGCTATTTTTTTTAATTTCAAAAAGCAAAACACTCCCAAAGTAATAATTATTGACAGAACAGTTATGTAACCTTAGCGTCAACAATAATAGTCTTAAGTTTATCATCGGATCGTCTGCTCACAAGAGAGGCCTTTTGGTGTGCTCAAGTATGCACCCTCAAACCACATGGACTTAACAAAAGGTGCAAGTTCAATTCCAGGAATAGGATTCGTTACAAAATTACTTTTTTCATGACAAACTTACTTTAATCCATGACAAAATTATTTTCAACTATGACAAAATAATTTTTATCCATGACAAAATTCTTTTTGATCCATGACAAACTTCTTTTTGATCCATGACAAAATTATCGTTATCCATGACAAATTATTTTCATCCCTGACAAAATAATTTTTATCCATGACAAAATTTATTTTGATTCATGACAAAATTCTTTTTGATCCATGACAAAATTATTTTCATCCATGACAAAATATTTTTTATCCATGACAAAATTCTTTTGATCCATGACAAAATTGTTTTTTAATTATGACAAGATTCCTTTTTATTCATGACAGAATTCTTTTTCAGTTCATTACAAACCTTTTTTTATCCATGACAAAACTCTTTTTTTCCATGACAAAATTCTTTCAGTCGTGGGAAAATTCTTTTTCAGTCCGTGACAAAACTTTTTTTTTATCCATGACAAAACTTTTTTTTTATCCATGACAAAACTTTTATTTATCCATGACAAACTTTTTTTTATCCATGAAAAAACTTTTTTCCATGACAAAATTCTTTCAGTCGTGGCAAAATTCTTTTTCAGTCCGTGACAAAATTATTTTTATCCGTGACAAACCTTTTTTTCATCCATGACAAAACTTTTTTTCATCCATGACGAAACGTTTTTTATTATATACGTACCAAGATTTACACTCAAAAAAGGATCGAGATAAAAATAGTCTCTTTGCTCTAGAGAAGCCAGCTGATTGGTCATACGACGTATCGACGCTCTGATTGGCTATATCGTTATTTTCACGAGTGAAAAATTGTCGTATCAGCCTTTTGATTGGCTGATATGATGTTGAACTTTGGTGCGGGTGGCCTGTGCACAGATTTGTAAACATGGCGGCAGACTGGTGTATGGTTTTCAAAGTTTTTGATCTTTTATTGCTTAGTTTTCTCCACAAAAATACTTCAGAAGATCTTAAAAAGTTTTAAAAGTGCTCAAGCGAGGTATGGAAGATAAAGATTTCTTTTATTTCAAAAATATTTTGCTATTTGTTTAGGACTTTTGTTCAAGATCGGTGGTTTGATGGTCTCTCGATTAACAGTTTAAATACCTCGTTAACTTTATGATCTCGGTACTTATATGATAAACAATTACTTCATGATTGGCTCGTTTGTACGATTTTTATTACTCACTCGTTGTGAAGGATCGTAAAAAGTAATCTATATATCCATGACAAACTTTTTTTTTATCCGTGACAAAAACTGTTTTTTATCCATGACAAAACTTTGTTATCAAGGACAAAACTTTCTTTTTATCCAGGACAAACTTTTTTTATGCATGAAAAACTTTTTTTCCATGACAAAATTCTTTCAGTCGTAGCAAAATTCTTTTTCAGTCCGTGACAAAATTCTTTTTATCCGTGACAAAACCTTTTTTCATGCATGACAAAACTTTTTTTCATCCATGACAAAACTTTTTTTTTATCCATGACAAACTTTTTTTTATCCATGACAAAACTTTTTATCCATGACAAAATTCTTTCAGTCACGACAAAACTCTGTTAGCTTTTGTTGAGCCGTGACAAATGGCGTGACCGTGTAGTCGAGAGCGTTGCATTGTGGGTGCGCTTTGCCACGAGGAGCAAACATGGCTGCTTTTTTCGGGCGGTGTGTTTACAAGTTAAATTGCGAGCTAAATTGCCAAGTGTTTGTGATTGAGGACGGTGGAAATTCCGCATCTTCTGTTTGTCTGGCCTGCAAGCATTTGGCAGCGTTTCACACCCAAAGTACTACCGGTAACTCTATTTCTGTTGCTTCGTTCACTCGTCCACCAGTGGACGAAAAAACGAATGAATGAACTTTATTTAAGTGTCAGAGTATTTAGCTTAAAATAAGCTAATTGTGGACACTAAAAGAACATTCCAAATACAAAATATAAATTAAAATAGGAACACCACGAGTGTTAAAAGCTAATTTAAAATGTTAAAAGTGTTAAGAGCTAATTTGAAATTTAAAAACTAATTTAAAATTTACAATCTTTTGTTAAAACAAAGAATATTCATGTAAAACTATTTACATATTTCAATATCACTTATGTCAAAGAAAATCTAATATTTAATGTTCGCATAAAGCACGGTTGCTGCATGTGCCCTCAATATAAGAAGTAATGTCTTTCTTTCTAATGTTCCGCCTCAAAATTGTCTAGCGAAGGTTGCTGTCGATCACTTGGGGATAGTCTGGACCAAAGATATGGGCCCAGATATCTAATACAGTGTTTTCCGTATCTTACTGTTGAATAGCGAGGTACATCTGCAGATAGCTCATATACAGTGTGGATCTACCTCAGAGTTATTAAAAGATTAAAAGTTTAACTCATTTTGACGCAAAATGATCATGGGTTCTTACTCAGCATATCTATGACGCTGAGTTATTTATAGAAAGTTGTACTACTGTTCAAAGCACGCCGGGTACCTGGACTAAAACCAAAATTTGTTTATAATTTATAAAAGCTTACTGACCAGATAACTTAGCAATAAAAACTAGTGATAAATATACACGACCTTTTGGTATTTTGCCCCTCTCTACTATGTGTGACACATATGTCACCATTATCAAGAGTAGATTTAAATATAAATTAAACTTTCATTGTTTATATATAAATATACATCGTTAAAAATCTCATTTTTAATCTACATTTTTGCATTTTCATTATAGTGACATGTTGTCGCATTCTTAAATTAAATGTTTTACAAAATAGTCCGTTATGAGGACCATGTAATTGGGACCAAATTTGGTACGTGGTCAAAAGAAAGTCAACCGAAAACCCAAAATCTTTCACAATTTATTGGCTTCGTCCATCAGAATAGCGTAGGTTTTTGCATGCTCTGTAAACTCCAGAGTGTAGCAAAACGTCTTTGTTGACCATTTTTACCGGCAAAGCAACTTGTTTTTCTTACATAAAATGTGTTTCTTTTACTCCATTTTCTTTCAAATTTAAATCGATACTCATCGATCATAGAATAGCGACTAATGGCAGGAATACCATCATGATCATACATTTCATTGAATAAATTTCATTTACAGCCAACTTCTTTTATTTTTCTTTCAGAGATCAATATGGCCGTTGACCATGTTAGCCCCTCTCCAACATGGATGCCGTAACGACAACGTGAACACATCATTTTTGCGGAACTACCACACCCTTGTCACATTCAAATGGTTGAAATGGTCTCGAAGTGATTACAATAACGTGAATTTATATTTTGAGATGACGTTCTCATTGTCATAGCCTTTTTCGTTGGTTAAGCGCCTTAACTGTGTCCCTCGAGAATGGTTGCTTTGGTGCTCTGACAAACTAACGATTGTTCAAAGCGACTAAACATTGAATGGATTTTTGAGTCAGTTGAAATTTTACCCCCGTGTCTAGGGCTAAAATAAGCGACCGAAAAATGATGCTTCGGTCTTTGTTTTCCTTCTTTTTATTTTGGTTTGGTTTTGCTATGTTTTTTAACCAAGACCTAAGGCCATACAATTGACAGGAACGTTTTTCAAGCTTTGAAAAAAAACTCACCCTGTTTAAATACTCCATATGATACCTCACCCTCAGCTGCAGGTTGTTGTCAGTAATATATATACAGACTTTGGATACACTTGAGCTAGTACTAACTTTTGTCAGGTTGACTGGCTGATATAAAAATAGTAAAAACGTACGTGGCCCTAAAACAGCCGCTTGACTGACTACGCAATATAATTCTTTCAAGAGAGGGGCGGCTTATTATACTTTTTGCCTCATGACTGAACGAATATAACAAACGAGTGCTTTTGATGGCCAGCTAAGTTCCTGTTCTAAAGTCCAGGTTTAAAGTGCCGTATTTTCAAGAACAAAAAAGGAATATTTCTGATTCTCGAAAAATATTCGGTTCTTGTGTGATACGATCAGATTGTCCGAGAGGCAAATAAATGTGCTTGAACTATTCCACTTTGACGAGTCTACTTGTTGTCGTGTGTATAATAAATATTGCTTATTTCTTTCAATATTTATAGAGAGATGTATATTGTAAACAATATATATATGTAACCTATAATTATTTCAATTGCTTTCGATTTATTTCGAACTAAATATACTTGAAGTAAGTGAAATAGTATTTCAAGTTTGATCAGGTCGAAATATACCAAGGTATACAATAAAACAAGTGAAAATGCTGTTTTCCTGGAATTTCGTCTCAACTCAGTCAAAACTGATGGCCTCTTGCATGATCCCGGGCTGGCTCTGATTGGTTTCTGTTCGTTCAGCCCGGTTTCCGGATCCGATATGAAAACTGTCGACGCCATCATTTGCGGATGAAAGCTAACAAACAGATGAGTTTGCAAAAATTTCTCGATTTTCTTTGTTCAAGCAACATCAAAATTCTTCTAACGTTCCGTTCCTCGTGAAGCATTCAGATAGGACTTGATAGATTATGCTAGTAAAGTCCGTGCAAGTTGCTCATCATGATAATGAGAAATAGTTGCTCATAATT
>NC_090891.1:32561158-32581158 GCF_036669925.1 Montipora capricornis | reverse complement strand
AAATGCCAAAACTGCTACCGTGTTGTGGACTTGTTTTGACACGACGACATTTTTGCAAAACCTCGTACTAAAATGACGACGGCAACACTTTTTTCCCGCCAAAATGACGCTGGTTTGCGCGCGCTCAATGTTTTTCTACGAGAAAATTGGGTACTCGTAGTCGTTCTCGTCCTAGAATCTGAAGGTCCCTACTACTCTACAACACTATTACTATGTCTACTCTACAACAGCGTTTCTAAGAAATGCGGTCTCGGCCTTCAGGAGACGTTTTTCATTGTATGTAGAAAGGATTTGTGCACGCTGAACAAGAGAAATGAATTGGCAAGTTCATGCAGCCACAGAAACAGATTTGTGCTTAAACACTCCAGAGTAAGGTAATGTAATACTGCACAGTTGTAAGAACATGATGTAACACATCTAACTGCGCGCGCGTGTTTCAGTTTATCATCGCCAGCATTTGATGTTAACGGTCATTCGCTTAAGTTGCCTGCTGAGTGTGGTGACTGATGAGTGTGGCGACTATACGAAACAGAACTGTAGTGTCGGTCACGTGATGGACATACGGGATTTTAGGAGAGCGGGAGAATGTTATTAGGATGTTTTGAGCTTAAATGCGTCTTGAATGCGGTTATGATTTATTGTTAAGCACAGAATACAACAAGAACTGTCGCAAAAAGCGATGTGAATAACTTGTGAAGCCCGAAACTAAGTTAATTTAATATATATGTCTTCTTGCCGCCACAGAAACAAAGCCCTCCTACGCAATAACTAAACTGTCAATTTCGCGCTGCATAAATTAGATAAACTATATTGTATATAAGCGATGGTAAAGTTTATTCTCATTAAACCCCCTGATGAGTGGGCGACCACGAAACAAGCTTGTAGGGATGAACTTTTAGTTCATTTGTTTTTTTCTTCCATATATACTTCGCTCTACTTCTATGTATTGAGCACTGTTTTACGAAAATCAAGTTTTACAATTTATATATTATATATATGTATATGACAAAATCTAGAAAAAATATAAAGCCTAATTAATAGTGTTTACTCTGCAGTAACAAGCTCCCCATTGAGGGCCTCTGAATGAATGCAACCAGGTAAAAATCATAACAGGATCCTCAAGAAAGGGCCATTAAACTACAGTAATAATTTCTTTTCCAAAAGCCCCTGCATGAAAAGCCCACGACAAACATAACAGAGTCCCTGAAAAGAGCTCCTGAACCTAGAAATAAACAAATCATCTCATCTAAGACGATAATACATTGGAAAAATTACAGATCACAAAAACTCAATTGTAGTAATTATGCGGTGTTTTGATTTAAATTCCCGCCTTTAATTTTGTTAAGAGGTAAACAATTGCGCGGCCTAATAGGCCTCCCTAGTAAGTGAGTGATTGATCAATATGTAAGCAATTTATAAAGGACCTAATTTGTTCAATGATGATAAAATTTGAGAAATTTCATATGCATGTTCAGAGTTATTAAAATGGATGGCCAATTCACAAGTTCTTTTATTCTTGAGAATGTTCGACTTGTGGTTGCGGAATCTTACTTTAAACTCAGTGGAGGTGGAGCCTTCATATTGTAAATTGCATTTGGTACAAGTGACTAAATTAATAACATTTTGTGATGAACAAGATAGTTTCTGCTGAATTGGATATTGACGAATAGTTGCTAAGCTTTGAAATTTTGAAGCTTGAATTAAAATTTTTTTACAAAGATCACACTTCTTGTTTCATTTTGAACAGCCCCCGTTTTCTTCGCTTTGGTTTCTACAAGCGGTTACCCGAAATTTTGATGGTGCCAACATCTCCTTAAGATTTTGGGCCCTACAATAAACGGGAAATATCGACTTGGATGGAAAAATTTCCTTAATTTCTAGTGAAGATTGCAATAGGTGCAGGTGTTTTTTGATAGTAATCAGTTGGATATCTGGCAAAATTGGATTGTAGTCAAGCACCAAACGAAAAAATTTCTTAGCCGGCTTGACCTGCTTGCTCATCAGAAGATGGGATCTTGAAATACTGAGAGCTTTGTCGAACTGTTTGTCAACAAGCTCCGCGGGATAATTTTGAGATTTCAAATATCCTCTGTATTCCTTACATCTGTTTTGTAGAAAGTCGTCAGTAGAACAATTGCGTTTAATTCTTAAAACTATCCCAAAGGGGACTGCTCTTTTGCAGTGTGACTGTGACTCTTAAAATTTTGACATGCTTAACGCACGTGCATAGATCTTGCATTTTTAGAAGCGCATTCGAATTTTCGGTTTTCACATGACGTCACGACCGCCATGTTGGTGCCCCTAAACAAAGAGAAGGCGGCCATGTTGGTGCCCCGACCAAATCCTCCGGGAATTTAACTCTATTATTATGCAAACGCTTCCTTTCGTCTTTTGTTTTGATTGTAACGGTTTTTTTACGATGTTTTGTAACGGTCCGTTGTAACGGTTTATTGCGTCTTGCACGAACAAAATGCTGATGTGTATTTTAGTAGGCCTCAGCGTATATGGAAACTAACTGATGAGTGGGCTAACTTTATGTTAGCCTACGAAACAGATTTGTATTAAACTCCATATGTACTCAAGATCTGAGTAGTCTCTTGAAACAATTTGTTACTCTGTACATACATATATATTTAACAAATAAAGAAGCCTTGACTGTGCTCTGTTCTGTTGTAAAGCACGCAAGAAGCGGTTAGAGCATGAAAGAAGTGTAGAGGGTGGGGGAAGGGGGGGGGGGGGGGGGAAACACGATCCGATAGGCGATACTTCCCTACTTTTACTTCCACAACCAACAAGTTTTGTTAGAAAACGACTGAAGATAAACATTAGTGATAGTGGCTGAGGTCCCAGTAGCACATTCGACATCGTTGTTACAACGGTGTCACACTATTTCAAGTGTGACCGGCTATTTTTTCACTGCCAGTGTCTGTGTCTGTTGCTCAGGTTACGCGGTTTAATTAAAGGATTTTAACAACGTACGCTGTTTACTATGGGGCGCCAAATGTATTTTTATCATTTAGAGTGGTTATTTGTATATAACCAAAACAAGTATGGTTATATGTAAATAACCACATTGCAGTTTGGTTATTTCTAAATAACCAAAAGGAGACATTGGTTATTTAACAAGTAACCAAGAAATGAGTGTGGTTATTTGCTAAATAACCAAACCTGAAAATTGGTTATTTGCTAAATAACCAAACTGAAAATTGGTTATTTGCTAAATAACCAAACTAAAAATTGGTTATTTGCTAAATAACCAAAATCGAAAAAATGGTTATTTGGTTATTTTTTAGAGATAACCAAAACTTGATTTTTTTTTCCAGTGACTACAAATTGCAAATCGGTTATTTAGCACAAAATGGCTAGTACTTAAACACAGAATGCCGGAATGATGGAATGCCGGAACGGCGGAATACTTAAACACGGAACGCCGGAATACTTAAACACGGAACGCCGGAATACTTAAACACGCAACGCCGGAATACTTAAAAAAAGAACGCCAAAATACTTAAACACGGAACAGTTGTGAAAATTCTGACAGTTGGAACACATGGTTTCCCCCCCTTCCCCCCCCACAAGTGTTCGGGGCAAAAAATTAAAGTACAAAACAATGGTGAAATATGAACCCTTTTATTGTCGTAAAAAAGGTTGCTGTTATTCATCGTGGTGAAGTACAATAATAATAAAGTATTCTCGTTTGTTTCACGATGTGGTCACTTGTGATGTGGATCGCGCCGTTTCGACTGCATACTGCTAGTCTTCATAAGGCGATGATGTCGAATGGTTACGCGTCACCTTTTAAACAGGATGCTCCGATGTGATTGGTTTCGCCTTATGAAGACCAGCAGTATGCAGTCGAAACGGCGCGATCTACATCACAAGTGACCACATCGTGCAACAAACGAGAATACTTTATTTTGTTTCACCTCATTTAATGTAAAGTTCTTTATTGTACTTCACCACGATGAATAACAGCAACCTTTTCTACGACAATAAAAGGGTTCATATTTCACCATTGTTTTGTACTTTAATTTTTGCCCCGAACACTTGTGGGGGGGGGGGGGGGAACCATGTGTTCCAATTGTCAGAATTTTCACAACTGTTCCGTGTTGAAGTATTCTGGCGTTCTTTTTTGAAGTATTCCGGCGTTCCATATTTAAGTATTCCGGCGTTCCTTGTTTAAGTATTCCGGCGTTCCTTGTTTAAGTATTCCACCGTTCCGTGTTTAAGTATTCCGCCGTTCCGTGTTTAAGTATTCCGCCGTTCCGGCATTCCATCATTCCGGCATTCCATCATTCCGGCATTCCATGTTTAAGTACTAGCCATTTTGTGCTAAATAACCAATTTGCAATTTGCAGTCACTGGAAAAAAAAAATCAAGTTTTGGTTATCTCTAAAAAATAACCAAATAACCATTTTTTCGATTTTGGTTATTTCGCAAATAACCACTTTGCAGTTTTGGTTATTTAGCAAATAACCAATTTTCAGTTTGGTTATTTAGCAAATAACCAATTTTCAGTTTGGTTATTTAGCAAATAACCAATTTTCAGGTTTGGTTATTTAGCAAATAACCACACTCATTTCTTGGTTACTTGTTAAATAATCAATGTCTCCTTTTGGTTATTTAGAAATAACCAAACTGCAATGTGGTTATTTACATATAACCATACTTGTTTTGGTTATATACAAATAACCACTCTAAATAATAAAAATACATTTGGCGCCCCATAGGTTTACAAGTCTAAAAGTACGATATATCGGGTCTCTATCTAAATCCACTGGTGATGGACCAATCGCGACTTCCTGAACAAGAAGTCCCTTTTGCGATAAGAAACTTTAGAGCCAAAGCAATTTAGTTTCATCTGAAAGGTCACCGTAAAATTATAATTTTCGTCGCTTTTCCAAAGGCTGTTAAGAGCTCTGTTGTTGAGCATATCCTCTAGCCAATGTTGTGGCCGAGGGTAAACCCAGCATCAGCATAAGTGCCAGAAACACCCTTTGGCGATGTAGAAATTGCCTCAAGGCCATATGACCATGCAGGTTGATCCTTCTATTGATAAGCATTAAAATTATAATAAAAAACGATCCGGCAAGAAGGCAATAATCAGGCATCTTGCTATTGCTTTTACTCTGAGAAAGTGCAAGTTAATATTCGAGAAGTTGACAGCTATCAATTTGAAACCGCTGTTAACAACTACTAGTGGAACCGCAGGTTATGTGACACCGTTGTTACACTGTTGTTAAGCTTTTTTTTTTTTTTAATTTCAAACCTTTATTACAAGACAATGCAATTAATAAATGACATTACAGTAGAAACGTTGCTTACAATTAAGTTAATTGATACAGCCATGGCTCTTACATCACTAACGCTACTTGTACAACGAAAACATCTTTAATTAAATACATTTAAAGGAAAGAAAAAAAAAAAAAAACAAACAAACAAAACAATACATGATTATGTACACATATAAAAACAAAAAGACAGGCCATACGTACCAATACGAGAAAAAAAAGAGGAAATAATAAGAAGATTACACTGCTTTCTAGTTGATGATGGTGCGTGACATAGGAGAACGACCTAAATGAAGAATGTCGAAAAACAAAGGAAATTTTCAGGCTTAGGAGCTTTACCTCGTGTCTTACAGATCCATATAAAATATCTGTCAAGTAGGAAGTAAAGGTATATTTGTTTGTGAAAAAGATTCGGCCTGAGGCCTAAAGCAATTGCTGCGTCAAGGTTGATTTTCTCTAAAATCTAAGAGACTATGCCTTACGACTTCTGAAAAGAGTGTGAGCACATCCGACTTATTAATTTGCCTATAGGAGTAGTGTTTGGTCTAGCCTAAAATATGCCGTCCAAGTTCGGCAAAATATCGCTGAGTATCTCTGCAAAAACATTGAATCAATTCAATTGACAGCCGATAAAAGACCGATTCATGGAAATGAAAAACGGTCCGATTAAAAAAAATGTTGCAATGCAACAGATTTTTTGAAGTCGGGCCTAAACTTCGAGAGAAATCAAAGGGTATGCGAGTGGGTAATAAGCGCGTTCAAAATAGCGGATACTAAAAGGACAACGGGAAGATCTTTTGAGGAAAAAATTGGCAGTTTTTCATAATTTACACGGTACGATTATCGGCCCGACAAAACCGGCCGACAAATCATACCGTGTAAACGGGCCTTAATGTTTCCTGTACCACTTTCCGAGCCTTGCGAACCCTCAGTTACACTACATCAGTGGTTACTGTTACCAAGGTTACGAAATTCAAGGTCAAGTCATTCATGCATGAAGTTCAATTCTTCAAACTTGAAAGTCGAATGTGAAATGCAGAATTTTCCACTCCAATGTCAAATTGGAAACTTCGATGTCAAATTCAGAACTTGGATGTCAAATTCAAACATTCGATGTCAAATTCAAAACTTCAAATGTCGAATATGAAAATCAAGACTCAAATTTGAAACTTGGATGTCAAATTCCGATGTCGAATTTTGGCGGAGACTATAACGACATACAAAACAGCGTTGTAACGACGCTGTCAAGTGCTATTGGGACCACGACCAGTATTTACAACGTGAAACGATCGCCTACTCACTCACTCCCACTCCGGTGGCAGTTCCATCCCGCGTGATATCTTAACTGATGCTTTTTCCTTTTTACGGTGTACTAGGCCACGTAAACAAAAATTTCCGAATTCAGCAAATGTAGAAGTGGATGTATTTTCGTTACTACGATGTTTGAAGATCGTGCATGCTTTTATAAAAATAATTGTAATATTTCAAATTTTTCCCTTTTGGAGGCTAATGTTTTATGCACGGGGAAATTTCCCGTTTTCTTCTGTCAATTTTTGCTCCGGGCAATGTACTTAGGGGAAGTTGGAACTAAAAAGTCACGCGAACGCCATTAAGCGAACACTCCGGCGGTTGTCATTGGTGATTTAAAGGCAATAATCTCGGGTGAAGAAACCGTGCGAGAAAAAAGTAATATGATGAGTAAATGTACGTCTTTGCACCTCTTGTTTTCTTTGGTTTTCATAACACTGAAATAACAAAATATCACTTGTTTCCCCCTGAGATAAAGTGTTCCGGTCTTTCTGACGGCGTGGCAGGACCGGAAATGCCATGTGCTGTAAATCATTTTTGAGAAAGTAACACAATCCGTCACGCAACATAAGAATGAACGCGAAATGAAGCTTTTCTTTTTAAATTTAGTTGGATGATCTTAATCCGTCAATATATCTTTGAGAAAAACATACCACTTCCCCCGCAGTAAAGACGATAACTATACCGACTAATAGCAAATAGTTTCTGACAAAAGAGGCTAAACCGCTCCCTGGCGCATCTTAATCACGCCCACAAATAAGAATGATAATATGCAATTCAAATATGAATAACAAAGCCAGTGTCCTTCATTATGCTCTCATACTGCTCCTTATCACAAGTTCGATCGCCACAGTCGGAGACAACTACTGAGTTGGTAAGTGAGAGAGCTGTTCAACGCTGTTTTATTAGTCTGCAAACTACGTTACATAATTACTTAAATGCTGGTAATTCAGGCGTTTTCAAGTTCGTCAGCGTATTAATTAGCACATAACTACCACATATATATATGATAAAATTTGTTCAATGTTCAACGCAATTGTTGCAGAAAAACTGGCTCAACTATCTTCGACTTATTAAGTTTGCAGATTCAACACGATTAAAAACAAACAGCACTGTTAACGATATCTTAAGTAATGGTCCGGCTAAGAAGCAGGCAGAAAAACAATAGCCCGCGGCAATAGCGTCGGTTAGTTAAAATGTGCCAACATTTTTAATCAAATTAAGTTCGGCTGTTCCCATTGGTGTAAGCAGCTAAAAGCGCGAAATTTGAATTTCAATGAAAAATGTAATCGACTTGCTGTCTAAAAAATTAGATTCTGTTTCGTAGAACAAATCATTATGCCTTCAAGAACTATGTTTGTAAATATCGTCAAGATTCTATGCGCCATTTGCCGATTGGCGAATGGCGCATAGAACAATGCCCAAATTTGGCCGGGAGACAGAGATCAAGGGCATGGAGAAGAAGAAATCCAAAAAAGGCTTTTTTTTCATTTTTTTCTCATCTTTTTTCGACATTTTCCGATATTAGCCAATCAGATGCCTCGATTGGAGCAGCAGCTTCTAAGTACTTTTGCCGCTGGGCTGCCTGCTTCTTAGCCGGACCATTACTTAATATCTCTGCGTCAAAAAACTTGAATTGTCATTTTTGCCTTGAGTTGTAAACAATTGCATCAAATCATCGTTTAATTTGACGTAGTTATATCTAAAAATATGGTTTGATTTCCATTCAAAAACAAGGGGAAACTTCTTAGAAGTTGAGACTATTCTCAACAAATTAAAAGAGAGATTTTAGCATCGCGTTTGAGTTAACGGTAAATGGCAAACTTTGATGGAAGCATGAAAATTCTATCATTGTAACAGGAAACAGGCAAGGGAAATTATATATCTAATATCAAGCAATTGCTTAGATTTTTAGCAATATGAACATTTTAACCTCGCGTCTGCCGTTTGCTGTGGACGCGATTGTAAACTCTTATGTTGCTATTTAACATTCGGGTGGATGGCTGGCAAGCGTCTTGAACAATTGAGTTCACATAATAATTTAACCCTTTCATAATAAAACGTTCCGTGTAGAAAACGGATCTTTAAGATCATTGATTCGAAATTAATGACCATAAGGCAAGCGGCTTTGAAACAGACTTTTACCGAAAAGGCTGGGAGCGCCAAGACTGAATTTTTGAGATAGTCACAATGTTTCGCGGGGATTCCCCGAGACAAAGTTCACGTGAACGGAAAAAAGGGGTGGAAACGATGAACAAGCAAATTCCATTATGCCAAACCGACCGGTCAGAGATAAGTGGGAATACCGAAGGAAAATGGAACGACATTTTCCGATTAAACCGGGCCAACCAGTAGGAATGGCTCTTGCCACTTTTTATTCCTTTTCCGAATTCCCTACTTAGGGCAAAGAACCGGTTTGTCAAAAATGGAACGGCGAATTTCGGTCGGAATATTCCAACCGAAATAAGTGGACCACCTCAAGAGGTGATCCCGAATATTCCGGTCGGAAGAAACCGAAACGGACCTTTCCACTTGATTTCCGACTGAAATTTCCGGAATCTTTGGCATAATGGAAAGCACCCTTAATCTCTTTTCTCAAACCTGTCTCGTTTCTAAGATTCTTTAGCATTTCAGTTACTTTTCTGGGCATCTACTAGCAAGTTCTTTAACTGGAAAATCATCAAGCATTCACTTTTCTCTCATCTTAAGACATACTTTTCAGATCCCGGTTGATTTCGAGTAAATTTAACAAATTGATGTCAATTTTTCATGAGTCTCTCCTGTTTTTGATCATGAATTTCGTCATAACATTGTCAAAGTAGTTGTGGATCCACGAGGCGATACCCAGACATCGATTTGTTTTTTACAATGACAAAAAGGCAGAGGGGTCAATATTAAGTCAAAACACGAGAAGAACGCGAGACAAAAATGCGTTACACTTCAATTGACGCGAGCAAAATCGCGTCAATATCGCATAAATTATAAATTTATGTGTCTGTCCGCTTATTGACAATAAAAATTAGCCAATGAGCGCGCGAGAATTTTGCAGTCATTGCAAAAAATCAATGGTCTGCAACGTGGGAGTAAACACTTTTTACTATTTCAACTAAAATGAGAATAAAAGCAAACGCATGGCTGGATGCACCCTGCGAGCAGAGCCTCCTTTTATCTTTTTCTTTACTTCGAAGCCGAGGCAGCCCAAACCTCTGGACTAGTCAATCTTGTTTTCTCTCGTCAAACTGGTTTTTCCAGTGCGAGCATCGGTTTAGTGACAACAACCGATGGTTATAAATGAGCCCCTGTACCGTGAAAAACCAAGATGGCGGCGAGATCTGGCCTATTAGGCTTGGGTTCAAGACTGTATCCTGATAACATACATGATAAGATCTTACTCGATTCATGCACAGTCTTTCTCGAGAACGCCAAAATCTAGCAAGTAAAAGAAAGCCTCTGCTAGCAGGGTGGAATGGATTATTATAATAGAGAAAATTTGCATCGCGTTTCAGAAGGCAAACGGCAACTGATGTTGGACTAAAATTTGCGTTTTGCGAAAAACGGAGAGAGCTTGTTTAATGTTACCTTGTTTCTTGCCTGCTACAGCTTCAGTCTCAAGACAAAAAGACAAGTTAGGATATTGTAAGCGATGTTCACGCTTTTGCAACAATCATCAGCGTACCATTTGCCGTTTCACGGAAACGCGATTTTAATTCTCTACCACTGTTTTTGAAGAATATGCGAGTTTAACATATTTCATATGTTTTCACAGCTAAATAAAATTCCGTTACTCCTCATCTGAAAGACCCAATGGCATCGCTGGCAGAGCCGCAAGCGTGGCAAGAAGAACTTCAGAGTTATCTTCCACATGCATTAAACTGCGTAGATCCAAACTGCCTACACCCCCTCTGTGTTAACCTGAAACTGATCTTGAGGCATATACCGAACTGTGAGAAGACAGGACAGTGCACCATTTGCCTAGGAATGAAATCTCTGGCGGCCAATCACTCGGAATCCTGTAGGGATTACTACTGCCGAATACCTTTCTGTTGGGAAGCCAAGGTTGCCTCTGAGGAGCAGAAACTCATCGATGAATTGGTGGCGACAAGTCCTGCAGATACCAGCTTGCATGGGCTGAAAGAGAACCAACTTGGTACAAAAAAAGCTGAAGACAATGGTACGGCCGTCGACATGTCTAGAAAAACCGTGGATGATTCTTGTCACACGCCGAGGCTTGCAGAAAGAAATGGACCATCGTTATCAGGGGACCACAGGAAGGATAGTGAAGAGGGATCTTCGGGGAAAGTGCAGCCTTCGTGTTTTGACGCGACCACTGTTCAATTGTCATCCGTTTCTATCGGTAAAACGTTTCCACCCGAGTGGACGGGTGAGTGTGGGCCCCTAACGATAACAGAAGATGCCTCTAAAAGTTTGAAGCCTTCTTCACAAAGACCAACGCAGCGACACTTGCCTAACTGTGAGGACAGAAAATCAATTGATTCCTCTAAAACAGGAAAAAGTTCACCAATCAGTCTTTGTCAACCAGGAACGAAGAGAAAGCTCCAACGTTTCATCTACACTAACAAAGAATCTGTTTCAGCACTCAAAGATCGCCGCCCAGTCCCCACAGAAAAAATTGCCAAAATTGACCACTCCCGTGAAGTTATCGAAATTGTTGACAGCAAACTATCTGGGGCGTCAATGTCAAGTGTGTCTCCAAAACACAAATACGACCTCCCAATACCAACTCGTCGTTTGAGTTCCTCCATTAAAACACGTTCCGCAAGGAAAGGTTCCAGTCCGAAGTCAAGAATCACCTCGGGAGCGGTAGCGGGCTTTCAAGAACCCAGTCAGAATCCCAGTGTCACGGTGGATTCCGATGACTTGTTCCTGACCCCTCCACCATCTCCGACGTTCGAGACGTGGTTTGGTGAGCCAGCAAGTACTAATGAAGGTTTATTAAAATCTGTCCTTTTGGACACTCTGTTTCAGCTGCTTCGCATTGTGACTCAACCGAAGACAAAGCAACAGGAGGCCATTTTCGTTGATTTGCTTGAAAGCACTCTCCGTGCAATGAAAATTCAATTGCAAAACAGTGTGAAAGACTCTAAACAGTGTAGAGTTTAAGCCAATTTATTACCACAAGAAAATATGATGTAAGAGAACGAATCCCTCATATTTGCCGGGTCCTTTTCCGATGAAAATTATTTGAAATCTGTTATTAGTTTTGTTATACTGCGTGGTTATTTCGAGGACTACATTGTTTACTCAGTCACGGTGCTTAGGGATTAACCTCCTTAGGGCTTCTTCACGCATTCCTCTCCCACGAACGTCGAGGTTAGTGGGAGGAGGAATGCGTGACGGAGCCCTAAGAACGTATGTATTGGAGGCTGTGGTAACCATAACCACTGCAGCATGGACACTGAAAAACGCAGACTGCAGACTGAGCAGACCGTCTGTGAAATGAAAATTCGGTTAGCCTGAACTAGCCCTAAATAACATTCGGTAAGCCTGATTAGGCCTAAATAATATTCAGGTTAGCCTGTTTACGGTTAGCTCTCAATAATAGTGTGGGTAACACCATATTTTACCCCTGGTCTGCACGGTCTGCACAGTCTGCAGTCTGCGTTTTGGCGTGACCGACTGCAGCATAGGCGCAGTTCAAAAATATCATCACGGCGCTTAGGCATTCGTTCTGTTCCCACATATTCTTTTGACTAGAACTCTTCGGTTTTGGATTGCTGGTTTGAACATTGAGAGTGAGATATGTAAGGAAACAAACAACTGTTTGGGATGACTCAAAGATGGGTGCGAAAGAGATTTCAAAGCGAAGTGTTTTCTTTTACACTTTTTTAAATCAATGAAATCGTTTTGCATAAATTTTACAGTTTACGTGCTTGTGTAGCACCGCAGTATTTAACACGGCATAAAAGAGACGAGTTCTTCTTCCAGGTAACTCATTTTTTATGTTTACACGAATTATGAAGCCATTTTCGCTTGGCCGAATATATATTTAGACGAATTGTTCAGGTGGTAGTTGTCTTAGAGTAGATCATTGGATATCATTCGAAAGATCGATTGTCACTTATCAAAGATAAATGTTCTTTTTATAAAAGACCGCATTGTAAGTCCACATAGGGCCAATTTAACCTAGTAGATTGAGAAGGATCAAAAATAGAATATTTTGCATAAATTTTACAGTTGACGTGCTTGTGTTGCAAAGCAGTACTAATACGGCATAAAAGAGACGAGCTCTTCTTCCAGATAATTTTACACGAATTATGAAGCCAATTTCGCTTGGCCGAATGTATATGTAGACGAATTATTCAGGTGGTAGTCGTCTTAGAGCAGATCATTGTATATCACTCGAAAGATCGATGGTCACTTATCAATAATAAATGTTCTTTTTATAAAAGAGCGCATTGTAAGTCCACATAGGGCCAATTTAACTTAAGGATTAAAAACAGAATATTTTTTCATATACTGTTTAATTTCTTTTCAGACTAGAATTAGCATTATTCAACTATTACTCAAAATCATGTTATTCGGATTATTTATCTACATTGCTTTAATTATAAAGATATATATTTGTGCACTTGTCACCGGCTACCCAACAGGGGGTGGGGGGGGGGGGGGGGACCCCGGGAAGATGTAGGGACTTGGCTAAATGTGCATTTCAAAGTTCTTGTTTTTCCTCATCGCCATTGTTTCTTGTTTTTTTCTCCAAAACACAGAACAACAAAAGACAGCATGCAATTCCACTCAAAGAGTATACTAGTATCTTATCATTCTGTCACAAGAGAGCAGTTTTTGAGATTTACTGAGATAGATGAGAGTAACGATCAAGTGTACTTTCCAGTCCTTTTTTTTTTCAAAACATAAAATTGATTCCTTGTTTTTAAGTCTGCAAGACTTCAAGAGTATGTGCTTCATTGCGTGCAGGGTGTCTTCAAACTCCTGGCTCGATCGCGGCAAATTTCCCACCTTTTCATTACCTGCTCTGCGATTTTAAGTCGGTTGTCACTAATTTGGAAAAAAAATGATAGAAATGCAACAGTTCACCGGTTCAAATCCTCCAAAATTCCATTAAAAATTCCGGTCTCTCTTCAAGGTGGAGCGGTTGAGGGATAAGGTTCAATTGATATGACGGTCTCGTCTGAAGTTGTTCGTTTCTTTTTTTCGGAGATTGGTCATAATGCCCTCTGCTAAAATTCAGGTCAACTTTGTTATGAGTTAGAGCAAAGTGATCTGTCACAATGTGGATATATATTGAACCAATACGGTGGCCCATTAGGGCCACACCTTTCGCCATTAATTCAACCACATATTACAAAGCGTTGCTCATCTCGCACAATAAAATTCCCTGCAAACAATGTTAAAATATAATCCCACTCTAAAAACAAAATAAATCCGGCACACTGCAAACAAAATAAATTCCCACACTGAATATAAAGTGTCATCGCACACAACAAAAAAAATCCTCGCACTCTGCAAACGAAGTATCCTTACAAACTGCAAACAAAAATTTCCTCGCACACTTCAAACAAAGTAAAACCACACACTCCCAGAAAAATTCATGCTGCAAACAAAAAGCTAAAAAAGTACTGCGAGCGCAAGAACATGGGAAGGACTGGAACCGGCTCGTGGAACGATAGGATTGGCTTGGGATTTCAGGACTCCTTGTTCACGAAGACTTTTGATAGATAACGTTTTTCATTCTGAACAATTACTCACCGGCATTCTTTTTCCTCTTCAAGCATACAATGGCACGAAACGACGGTGCGAAAGGTGCTGATCCAGGACAATGTGCCAGCTAGAGTAACATGGATTGGACTAACGATGGTGGACTATGGATGGAGTGTAAAGTACAGATTACTTGGTATAAAAGACACACTTATAAAAGACAGACTTTGAAGTTAGGGACTGAACTATCGATGAGTATGAATCCACGATAGTAGCTTCATATTCATATACTTGAAGTTGAACGGTTTGTATTGTATGGCCTATATATATGGGTTATTGACCAAGCGTGAGGTCAAGATGGCTGGATATTAGCCAAGTTCTTTTTTTGCGTGTTTATGGTCGAGGTCCATAAACACGCAAAAAAGAACGACGCCAATATCCAGCCATCTTGACCGAACAAGCTTGGTCAATAAAGGATTTATTATATGACTTAAAAATCAAAAAATGATCTTCAATCTTGCGGAAGCAAGCGAGAAATCTCGAGCGGGCAAGGCAGCTCCATCTTGCCAGCATAACTGAAAATAATAACTTACACATAAATACGGCTTTGGGTCTGAGGCCAGATAGATCTAAACACAAACTCAAAATTAATTTTTGTTGCTTAATTGCCAAGCACTATATCTGGCTTAAATTTAAACAACTTTTTGCTTTATTTGAAACACATTTATCATCGGCAAATAGAAAACAACACCTCACTGTCAAAAATAAATGGGAACCCTTGTTGCCTTATATAAGCCTTTTGACCTGAGTCTCCAAAACTTAATTAAATATAAATTTCTTCTCTGCACCTCTTTTTTTGTTTTGTTTTGTTTGGTTTCGGCTGTGTCCTTTTGCCCAGGGTAAAAAAGGAAAAGAGAAGGTTTTTTTGTAGTTTTTTTTCTTTCTTTTGTTTTTTTAATGTATTTAATTTGTTGTTTGTAAATAATTATTATTTTTTTAAAAATCTTGCGAACTCGGGTAGCCAATCACAGCGCGCGATTTGGTTCATCTTGCCCGCTCACGGAGCTCGTCATATAATAAATCTGATATGTAACATGTCCCTTGCTCTAGACTTCTAGTTTATTGACTGTTCAAGCAAAAAATTAGCATTACATCAGTATGTAATAATGAATAATTGGTTTCAAGTAATCCATAAAAAAGTAGATACAATATGCATTCAAATTGACAAAGATCTTGTTTCCTGTAAAAGTAGGTTAAAAATAAAATTCTCAATAGAAAGTTACTAACAGCATGCAGACTTAAAGATATCATTGTTCTCAACATTCACAATATTCCCCAGTAGTTCGTTCTAATATTTTAAATTCCATGAAAAAAAAACCTGTTTACACGCTGGTTGCACTTTGAATGAGGTTGTAGGGTGATGATATCATGGAATTGCCATTCTTTGTCTTGAGTTACGGAAGATAGGAGTTCATTTCTGTAGACAGTTCGTTTAAACATCGCTTATCAAATGAGCAGTCCGTCTACCTTCAAGGGATGGCCACTTCAGTTTCTCTAACACTTAAGTTAAGTATTTCTTCATGCTCCATGTGTGAACGCAAGACGTTGTTTTGGGTGAGCTCTGTTTGCTGGGATGCGAACAATATTCCATCCATTTGGGATATTTTGGGATATTTCAGCCAAGCCCCATGGGCTTGGCTATTTTTTGAAGATAAGCAAAGTAACCTAGGAAATTATACCCTCTAGTTTACAAAGGATCTGTTTGGCACTTGTAGCCCTGTCATTTTACGAGAAAAAACCCGTCAACCTGCAACTAACTGCAACAGAAGATGTTTTAACGGTTTTAGACTCATAAATATGTCCTTAGTAACATATCAAAAGTCCAAGAAAAGCCCCTCACGGAAACTTGCTGAAAAACGCGGGTTTTGACAAGCTACAAAGCTAATTTTTACGGCAGCGTGGAAACAAGGCTGACAAAACTTTCCTTTCAATGAGCGCAAACTACTTATCAACACTTAAATAAACTTCAAATTGGTATTTGTTACTTGTCCATGCTGGAAATTAAAAATGCCGAATAAGTTACGCTAAATACTACTTGGAAAAAAACAGGGGCTTCTGTAGTTTGCCAACACTGGTCTTGCAAAAAGACTGGCGCCTTTTGGTGATCACATGTTAATTTTATAGCAAAGGATTTGCGCTTGCTGTCTGTTGAATGAATTATGAGTGGAATACAACCCTTCTAATCCTAATTCTCAATGAAAATCGAAGAATGAAGGTTTGCTGATCAACTTGTTGTTGCATCGGATCTACTCGATGTTTGAAATAAACTTCAAGAATAAAAATTCGGCGTTTACTACTGTTGTATCGAATTGACTTAATGTTTGTATCGAAACGACTTCGCTATGTATCGAAACAACCTGTATCGAAACGACTGGGCTCCCTTTACAGGGCTGACCTGAAAGTTAAATATTCAGAAAAAACGAAGACAATTCCTTGTCAAACACTGGTTTAGTAATCCTGCTATAGCTGATGTTCTTGTTGTAAGTCTTTGTATGGACAGTTGAAAGGCGTTTAAACAAATTCAGTCTGAGCTCGAGATCAGTCAACAGCACAATGACTGATGAAGACCTGGACACCGTCATTAACAATATGAGTATTGCAATGGCCATTTTTATAGACGTCCGGGCGAATTATGCTTCTCTCTTGTTATTCGTTTAGCGTAAAGACCGGACAAATTACATAAGACGCGTTGGGTACTTATCATTTTGCCAAAAAATCCGGATGGAATAACCATTGCATAATGGTGAGCGATTTTCCGAATTTATTGACCAACCGGATGAGAATGGCGCTTACCATTTACTACCTGGCATTCCATCCCGAAAATCACAAGAAAGGGCCTGGAAACGGAACAACCGTCGCAAATGGTAAGGTAAGGGAATTTCCCGAATTCCGTTCCGAAAGGAAAAAGTGGACTACCTGGAGGTTGTCCACAATTCCCGAAAAGATTTTTCGGAAAAGTGTCTTTCCATTTGACCTCGAAAGCAAAATTTCCAGATTGTTTGGCTAAATGGTAAGCACCCATTATCTGTCTGGACAAACCTGGGCAAACATTTGTTGCTCGTCTGGTTGTACGTCTCTAGCATAAAGACGGGCACAAGACGCAATATCCGTGTGGACGAATAATCTTCCGTACGTCGTCTAAGACGCACAACGTTTAGACTGATAATGCGCCCTTTGTCTGTGCCTCTACTAGAAACACATAACGTTGTATTTGCTGGTTATGACGAGACGTTTACAAAAACCATGACGCAACAGAGGAGAACGGGAGGGAAAGCTGACGCGACTGTAACTTTCTCAGAGAGCATGAAAGTCACTCTCAAAAAGGAGTTCTTCCATTCCAATACCAGAAACAAGCAACGGTTCATAAATATGCTGAGCCGGTGTCTCCAGCGAAACAATTGTCCAAAATATCAAGCCAAAGGTGACGGCGATGTATTGTGAAGACAGCCGTGGAATCTGCCCAGGAAAAAAACACTGTGTTTGTCGGCAAAGACACGGACTTACTTGTCCTGTTGTGCCTCTACATCCGTCTGGATAGCTGGGATAGAGGCAAAGCAAAACTCCAAAAGACGTGTATAGAATCGGAAGAATTGTTCGGACCAATATGATAATGACGATGAAGTTGGAGAAGATTAGATGGGTACATTGAAACAGTGAAACCTTGAGAAAAATGTCAGACTTTAGAAACCAAAATATCAATTTCTCGATTACCACGTTTGTGAACCAGATGTTACGCACAATGGATATTTCAGATTACGGTCATATTTTAGAAATTCTATTATGTGGACGGTCCTACTGGCAAGGCCGAATAACGACTAGAATGCGAATACGATCAACCGTTGTTTCGAGCTATTTTTATCTTGTTTTGCATCAGGTAAATGTTTGTACACAAGTTTTCAGTAGAATCAATCGATTTTTGACAATTTCAGTGTATTTCTGAAGATAAACAATAATAATAAAAGAACTCCTGGTGATCAGCCTCGTTTTCATGTCTCAGCAGCTTGCATCTTCTGGGACTTTAAGTATGTTGTTCTTGGGGTTAATTTTAAATAACTGTCGAGGAGAAAGTTTCAGGTCATTTCTCAGAATGACTGGAGTACTGAAGAGGTTTCTGCATTTGTTCATTGAGAAGCACCCACGAATGTACTGTGGCCCAGGTTCGATTCCCGGACCCGACGCCATAAATGGGTTGAGTTTGTGTTGGTTTGCTACTCTTCTCGGAAGTTGCCAGAGGCCGGCGCCATTATTATTTTGCGAGCCCCAAAGAATCATGGGTAAATTGAGACCATGTGCTCAGTCTGTGCTGGCACTCCGCCATATTGGCTGATGTCATTAAATGTCGAGTTTTAAGACTGGACTATTCTTCTATTTTTGATACCCCTACACCACAAACTGGCGACGAGGATTACGAACGTGATTTACTACGATGTCACAATTACAACCTCAATTCGGTATTCTGGAGCCGTTCGATGGCGTCGGTTTTACAGATTACACTGAACGCTTAAACTCCTTCTTCGTGGCAAATAATATTGTTGCAGCAGACGCTTCCGATGCCGCCAAACTAGAGGCAGATAAGAGAAAAGTTGCTGTGCAAATTTCCCTGATCGGTAAGCAAACGTATAGCACTCTTAAAGATCTTTGTTTACCATATTTACCCGCTGAGAAGACATACGATCAGGTTACAGAAATTTTGAAAGGCTATTACAAACCCAACGTACTTGAAGTTGCAGAATATCCTACCGTTTCCATCATACACTTCAGAGTGAAAATGAAACAGTTTCTGAATATGCTAACAAGTTAAAACGTTTAGCAGTGAACTGTAATTTTGGTACATATCAGGAGCATTGAAAGATCAATTCGTGGGGGGTGTGAAAAGTCAAGCTACAAAGAAGAAACTCCTTTCTGAGGACCGTACTTTCGAACATGCAAGCTTTAAAGGTTGCTCAAGTAGACGAATTGGCAGAAAAAGAATCCAAACAACTTCAGTCTAATTCTAATTTAAGTGCTAAAGTTCAGACTAGCTGTACATTCTGTGCCAAAGAAATCTGCAATAGTCCAGCACACCAAGTAAACAAACAACAGTCAGCGATTACCGGGGAAACTCATGGGAAATTTTGGGTGATAAGTGTAGCCATATCACATCTGTTTGTAGCTGGGTGTCCGGAAAACTAAGACCTAAGACCTAAGACCCGGAAAACTAAGACCTGGAAAATTAAGACCCGGAAAACGAAGACCTGGAAAACTAAGACCCTTTTCATTTTAGTTCTCACAGCAATCCCTGGGCCGTTTAAAAAGGCGCAAAAATATAACAAATAAATGCAAAGGAAATCAGGAATAAATCACGCCCAAAGCAGTAAATAAGCCATTGAAAAGAACGGGACCAAAAAACCCTCTATCCCTGAAAGAAATATTACGTATATCAAAAAAATTAAGTTCGATTTAGAAACGACAATAAGGCTTTATAATGACGGCGTTGGGAGGAAATCTAGCAACGCTTGATAATTCTTCACCGCCAATGTCACGCCAGGCGAGTCAAGGGCACATGACAATCCCGCATTTCATCAGAAAGGAAAAATAAATCGTTGTTCTAAAATGCATCTCCTGTAACTGAACGAATTGTTCATTTTTTCTTCGGAAATTACTGGCAGTCAGGTGTTACGTCCT
>NC_090891.1:32548658-32556158 GCF_036669925.1 Montipora capricornis | reverse complement strand
CTCCAAACGGAAGTCGTTTGAAGCTGTAGCGTCCAAACGGTGTGTTGATGGCTAACAGTCTTGCGCTAGCTTGGTCCACTTTGATTAGCCAATATCCACTGGATGCATCTAACTTTGAGAAGATTTTGGCTCCAACCTAGTTTGGAAAGAACCTCATCAACAGTCTGTTGGCATTGGATAATGGTGGCGTGTGATAGCTGAATTCAAGTCCCTTGAAGCTAGATAAATGCGCAGTTGGCCGTTGCCTTTCTCAACTATCACCATCGAGTAAACCCAATCGGTCGGCTCATCAATTTTTTCGATGACATCCAGCTTGCAAATGCGTTCCAGTTCAGCTTTGAGTTTCTCCATTAGCGAGATCGGTATCTTGCGAGGTGGGTGAATCACTGGAGTGGCGTTGGGATCAATGTTAATGTGATAATCTCCTTCAAGCATCGCAGCTCTCCGAACACTTCTTTGTTATCTCGAATGAAGTGTGGCGCATTGGCAGTCACTGCCCAGACAGGCTTAATTAGATTACGATCAACGCAGTGTCAGCAACGATGAAGGGAACCGAATGGATTGTATTGCTGTGATGTATTTCAAGGGTGCACTTTCCCATAACTGGTATGTCCTTTCCGTTGTACGCTGTAAGTCTTGTGTGGGTCTTATCAATAGGGGGCTTAGTAGATAATCTCTTCAGTGCTGATATTGGGAGAACATTTACTTGCGCTCCGGTATCCATCTTGAAAATTGCCTGACACTATCATTTGACCGTAGGGAGATTATCCAATCGCGATGGTCGTTCTTCGCGTTGTTGAGTGTGTTGACATCATAGTTTTCATCAGAGGACAGAATTCCAATTTCCTGCTGCGCCACAAGCATTATCAGATTGGCCGTGACGTTGATAGGCATACAGCAGCGAAATGGTTTAGTTTATGGCATTTTTAGCATGTTTTCCCGTAATTGAGCTGATTTTCTCGTTGGCGAGGAGTATGTAGCCCATCAACAGTGGTCTGGTTTCTTGTTTCCGGTCGGCTTGAGGTCATTGCATGTTTCTTTGTTGTCTCAGAGGCTTGGGCAATTTTAATTGCCATATCTAGTGTGAGATCGTCGGTACGTAAAAGTTTCTCTCTTCATGTCCTTGATCAAAGAATCCTTGAGTTCGCAAAATTCACATTGAGCGTTTGATCAATTTGTGACAGATCTCAAGCGACGAAGCGATACGCCATCGTGTTGTTTATGAGTTAAGAAGTTGTGTCTTAATAGCGTTATATTCTTTTTACGCTTGCAGTATGCTACGTGTATTTCCATCACCGGCTTTAGCTTCATTTTATCTTCATCATTGGAAAACGTAAAAGTATTATAGATTTCGAGGCCTTGTTTCCCAATACGTGCTAGGAAGATTGGTGTTCGGATTGGTTGTGCTTTCCCCGTAGACTCTGTTGCCATTAAATACAACTAGAATTGTTCCTTCCAGCGATCCCATTAGTCAAAAAAGGTTTCCTTCAAACACTAACGGTTCTCCAGGGGGGGATGGGGACTCCCATATAAAAAGGGAGGGGTGCTCGTGGGAAATTTTGAAAAGAACCCTAAAGAGGTATTCAAGTTGTATTAAAAAATCCCACATTTCTTTAGGTATCACTGTAATAGTTAACTAAGGTATCGAATTACTCATCACACTCTGGACAAAAACTACGAGAGCAAATTCTCATGCCAGTTATTAATGGCTAATTAATGATTAATTAATATACGGCATAATATTTTAATGTCCCTTGAGTTCAACTTGAAAGAAAGTTGAACTCATCCCCTTGTGAAATATTTCAGCACAACGTGTTTCCAACCGAAATATGCGGTAGCTTATTCGCAAATGAGAAAACGTGCAATGTTTATCTTCGAAAATAGCTACCGAAGAGTCAATGGTGCGTCTGATAACTTGAACTCGACAGAAATTCAAATAACTTGAATCGTATAATTATTTATTGAGTTCTTGTACAAACTTAGCCGATTTCCAAATATCGAAGGACCAATGAAAAGCGTAAGTCGTACACTCAGCTTGAAGTTGAAGGTCAAGACAGAGGTCGAAAATCGAGAGTCGGTTCGAAATGAAATACAATAAATATGATAAAATACAACTAAGCTATTGAACCGGCGTTACAACAAAGATGATACTGACGTTGAAAAGGTTAGAAACTAAGTTTAGGCATACAAATGCCGTACAACATATATACGAACTAAACTTTGGCATGGAAAAGATCAACAACTTAAAACATAATAACTTGATACCGGTGCACGACCGTGCAAGACTAGACAAAATCTTAGATCTACATACTGAAAAATTCCGAAACAAAAGGGGAAAGAAAATTAAAAGGACTTACGTTTGGTCTGCGACGCACCAAGCAGATAAAGCGCCGAAGACAGAAGACTTGGCTTGTGATAGCGAACACACTAAACAAAACTGAACTCTGAGTGAATAGCTTACTTGTATATCCTCAGGACGAACCAAAAAACTAGGCTATGATTGGTAAATGCTGGATTAGGAAATAAAGAATTTCCGGGCAAATCAACTTGATTGCGTGCGTAAATTATCTTAACTTGCAGCGGTAGCTAACACTTAATTACTTGCTAATTGGTTTAGCGCTTGCTCACGAAATATTAAAAAATAGAAACACGTTTGAACCCGACATTCCGGCCCCTTAAAGGCGTTACTAATGAGTCTTTACCAACTAAGTAATAAGGGGTTGAAACGTATTCTTTAAAATAGCTTATACTGAAAGCTAACTAATTTAACTGTCCAACAATAAATGGTAGAATAACCACACGTCCGTTCAGCAAGGTTCTTTGTTATCGCTTTACTTATCGTTTGCCGGCTTGGACGCAGCTTCCAACAGCACAATCTCGAACACTGGACGCACAAGCTCTGAAGTTCTGGTCTTCACCTTAACGGAACGCACCAGCCCGTTTCTGCTATTAGTGTAGACTTCTATGACACGTCCTAACGGCCAGGAACTTCGAGGTGTGATCTCATCGAGAACCAGCACAACGTCGTTGACAGCAACATTCCGATGCTCCTTGTTCCACTTCTGCCTTTCCTGTTGTGATGGGAGATATTCTCGCCGCGTTCAGCGTCGCCAGAAGACATCTGCTAGATATTGTACCTGCCGCCACCTCCGTTTGCTATAGTTGTCGTTCTTGCGGAAATTTCCTGGAGGGGTTGTTGGTCCAGCGCGCAGTAACAGAAGGTGATTCGGCGTCAGAGGTTCGAAATCACGTCGGTCGTCAGACAGTTTGGTAATGGGGCGACCATTTACTTTGGTTTCGGCCTCGCACATCAACGTGCTGAATTTTTCATCATTCAGCTGCTGCTATTTGACTAGCGCTCTCAGTACCTTTCGCACGCAACGAATACATCGCTCCCACGCTCCTCCATGATGAGAGCTGTCCATGATGTCCATTTGGTGTTGAACTGCAGTAGATGGTCGTGGATCCTTGACTGGTTCCAGTCCTTGATCGCCTCCCTCAGTTCCTTTTCCCTGCGCACAAACTTTCCACCGTTGTCGGAGCGCATTTCCTCAGGGGAACCTCGTCTGGCGATAAACCGACGCAGATCGTTCAGAAATGAGTCGGTATCCAGGGAATTGGCTACCTCGATGTGAACCGCACGAACTGCTAGACAGGTTAAAAGAACACCATATCTCTTGGCACTTCTCCTTTCGCGCTTCGCCTGAAATGGCCCGAAGCAGTCGACCCCAACGTAAGCAAAGGGTGGTCGCGATGGCGTCACACGATCAAGGGGAAGGCTTGCCATCTTTTGTTGGATGGGTGATGCTTGCATTTTCTTGCAATAGAAACAATGACTTATAACTTGTTTGACAGCTGCTCGGGCGCTGATAGGCCAGAACCTTTCTCTCATCAAGGAGAGGGTGTATTCAGGGCCTTAATGACCGGACAAACTGTGATAGTGCCTGACGATGAGGTTAAGCACGTGATGCTTCCTGGGAAGGATAAATGGGTGTTTAGCATTACTGTTGATGGGAGCTTTGTGTAATCGACCTCCTACGCGAATAACGCCATCGATTAACATCGGGTCTAGCTTGTAGATATTGCTGCTCCTTGGTATGACAGCCGACTTTTTCCCTTGACCTTACTAGCGTGTTTGAGGAACTTCAGATCCTCTTGGAAACACTGTCCTTTTAGGCAGGTTATAATAGCTGCTTCGGCGTCGTCGAGCTCCTTGATGCTGAGGGGTTTGATTCGAACTGACGACGGAGGCAAACTTGCCCCCTTTCTTCGTCCGTAAACAAGCTGCAACAGGTTTTCCTTATAGCGGAGCATCCAATTATTTTCTTTAATTGACGCCATGAGGAGTATCGCTGGAAAATCTTTAACAGCAGGTTTTCTTGTTCGGTTGCTCCAGTGAGGCAAACCTTTAACTCTGTTTTCACTTCAGGATCGTTCTCGGGGATAGGGCCAAGGCCAGTGGGCTGTGACAGCCAGGACTCAGGCGATGATCTTAAAAATTTAGGCCCTCGTGTCCAGCGTAGATTGTTGATCAGCGAGTCGATGGTCATTCCTGTCGATGCTTCGTCTGCGGGGTTAGAAGTTGTATCGACGTATCGCCACTGCGTCTCTTGGCTCTGTCCCAAAATTCTCGTCACTCTGTTGGCTACGAATGTTTGGAATCTCTTCTCCTTATTTCTTATATATCGCAGTACATAAGTGCTGTCTGTCCAGAAGGTCGAACTCTTGATAGGTAGCGTGATTTCCTAGAGAATTATTCTGTCTAGTCTTACGGCTAGGACGGCAGCCGACAATTCCAACCTCGGAATAGTGATAGTTTTCAGTGGCGCCAACCTCGACTTTGCCATTACCAGGAACAATGAACGTCACCAAGCTCGTTGACTAGACGGATATATGAAACGGCACCATAACCCGCTTGTCCTTTGCTGCGATTTTGAAGGTGAATTTGTCGTGGTTTACGTTGCACTGGACGCCAAGTGCTCTTTCTGTCAAGATGTCACTGAAATCTAGAGTCTTGACCGAAGTTGCTCTTTCGGTCTCAGGAATGGACTTAAATATTTCCTTATCGTTGGAAAGCCACTTAGTAAGTCAAAAGCCTCCCTTAGCGAGAAGATCGCGCAGATCGCTGGCTAGCTTCACCGCTTCGTCGGTAGTGGTTACTGACTTCAAACAGTCGTCGACATGGAAATTCTTGAGGACGGTTTCGACTGCTTCTGAGTTGTTTTCCGTGGCGTTATCCTTGGCGGTTTTCCTTAGCGCGAAATTTGCTCAAGTGGGAGAGGAAGTTGCTCCGAACAAGTGTAGGGTCATTTGGAACTCTTCGGGGCTAATGTTGAAATTACCTCAACGTCTGCCAAAAGCGTGACAGAACACCAACGAGGGACTGAGTGAGGTCCGGCCCCTGTAAGAGCTGGTCGTTAAGAGATATTCCACGCCATTTGGCCGCACAGTCGAAGACCACTTTCCTGGCTTTCTTGGCTTCTGAGGGTGGTATACGGGATGATGAGGAAGGTACCATCAAGCTGCGGGAGCGTTTGGTTCTTCCTTTGACACTGGCTTTGCGTGACCCTTGGCGATGAGGCCTTCCATAAACCATTTGTATCTTTCGTGCGTTGTGGAATCTCTCACCAACCTGCGCTTAAGTAGATTCAGTCGATGTTCTGCCATGGGCCTATTATCTTCCAGACGGAGTGGATCTGATTTCCACGGAAGGGCGATCTCGTAATGGTTCTCCTTAAGTTGTGCGGTTTCCTCCATCACACCGAGCGCCCTGAGGTCGTTTCTTGACATTGCAAAATCATTGGTGTCTGCCGAATCGTTAAATTCAAGGTTGCAAAATCTCTCGAATTGTTGGCTCAGCGCCGCGTCGGCTTTCACAAAGTTCGCAGATAACCCTTCTCGATCGCTTAATCTTCCCAACGGGTCATTCACAGTCCACCCTAAGAGAGTCTTAGTAGCGTAAGGACCTCCATGCTCGCCGACCCTCATCTCCCTTGGTTGCAGCACTTGCGTCACTTTACTTCCGATAAGCAAACCGATCTCCACGTCGATGCATGGCACCTCGACTCCGTTCAGCGGTTG
Organism: Montipora capricornis; assembly: GCF_036669925.1. Taxonomy (NCBI): domain Eukaryota; kingdom Metazoa; phylum Cnidaria; class Anthozoa; order Scleractinia; family Acroporidae; genus Montipora; species Montipora capricornis. The sequence continues at coordinate 32,550,077 of NC_090891.1, read as the reverse complement.
ATGTCTTCACGACTTGCCATATCTTCCTTATTCACAGGAAGACTGGGTGTAGAATAGACTGAATATATCTCTACCATGTTTTCTTCATTTAAGTCGAATACTTCATATATAATTCGACGAGGGAGCACCGTGCGGACTCGTTCGTTCCTCTTAGAGTGGTCAGCGAAATCTTTGATTGTCTTCCCTCGAGGCCAAGTCTGTTCAGAAGGTTTTCGGTGCAAAACGATGCGTTGGAGCCGTTATTGAGGAACGCGGGATTCCCAGGTAACTTCACCTTTAACCGGAAGAATCGCGAGACTTATCGCGGAAGAAATAGTGAACTTTGACGTCATGCTGACGAAACTTCTCGCCGCGGTTTCTGAACGAGGTGTAATGAATCTTTTTGGTATATTTAATTCATTTCCTGGTGAATGATCTCTTTACAATTTTCCATACGAATTACCACTTCACTCGACGGTTTCAGGCCTTAAGCACGGTTGAAATGTAAAACTCAATACTCAATTTAACCCTCGAAGCGATTCGACGATCGATCAAAAAACTCAGACTAAGTCCTTCTTTACGCGTGACTTTCTTCCCGCCACACGTAATGCATGCTTATTTATGTCAAATCTATTTTTTACACACTCCCCTCCTTGATTGACAAGGGTCAATCAACAATTAACGACTGAAGTTCGTAGCGACATAAACAGAAAAAAAAGAGAGAGTTCATCATTGTTTATTTTGCAATCCTTAATGTTCAGCTACGTGTTCTTGTTCAGCGTTTTCCACAAAGGTAATTGGAAAATCAGTGTTCCCTTTCTGACGTTCATGTACTCCTAATCCAGTTTCTACACGAAACAACTTCTTCAAGGGTCTTGTCAAGTCGATTACTCGATCTCCACTTCGAGTTCTCACCACTGCTGCTCGGTGAAATCCATCTCGTGCTGTAATGAGGGCTTTGACCACTCCCATATTCCAAAATAGTCTCGGCGTCCTGTCCTTGTGAATGCAAACAACGTCTCCTACATTGACAGTTGGTTGCCTGTTTTTCAGACTTTCTGAATTGCTACTCCACTTTCTCATATTGAAGCCTCCTGACTTAAGACAGAGCTTTATCTTCTTAGCCAATTTGAACGCACTATCCACGTCACCATTTCCAGACACATAGTCATCAACATATAAAGACTTCAACAGCTCTCTTGCAAGTGCACTGTCCACTGGCAAACATGTCTTCAAATGGTGTCTGATTGTGGCATTTAGAATGAAAGGACTTGAGTTCACACCAAACACCACACGTGCAAAACCTAGTACCATGACTTCTGGACTTTCCTTATTCGGATCTTCAACCCATAAAAATCTCACAAAGTCCCTGTGTTCAGGATCAATCTCAATGTTCAAAAACGCTCAATGTCTGCAGTTAGGGCAACTTCATGGACTCTG
>NC_090891.1:32531158-32538658 GCF_036669925.1 Montipora capricornis | reverse complement strand
TTTAAACGTTCTTTTAGCCTTCTTAATCTTGTAAATAGTTATTGTGAAATTTTAATTATTATTATTATTATTATTATTATTATTATTATTATTATTATTTTGTGTTGCCGTCGCATTATGAGTAACAGACACCAACGCAAGCTCATAAGAGGTCACATACAGGTAGTCTGCAATTTTGTTTTTTTTTCCAAAACAGAAGATGTGCACTCAAAGGTGTGGCAGAATAAAGTTGTAGAGAACGGCTATTGCAGACATTATTTTATTAACCAAAGTTTGTGCCATACATTTCCTGTAATTCCAAAGTCACAAAACTACAGAGAATGTATGGAGACAAGAAAGCAATATTTTGGAATGCCAAAGAATAGATACCAAGTCCAGTTCATATCAGTTGTGAACTTGAACATATTTGCTTGGTTTATGAAGGCGAAAGTCTAAAGTATCGTCATGAACAGCTTATTTTGCTTTGAATTCCTGTAATGTTGCCCTGATTACCCATGATGCACTCAATAGCGTGAACTCATCTGTTGTCACACTATACAGCTTGATAATTCTTTTACACCGCGACTATGGACTTTATCTAAATGAAGGTCGGTTTGCTAATCTTGTTGGTTTTAAAGCCGAGAGACACTAGGCGATAAGTCGCTGCGATACGTCGCGGGGACAAGTCGCCGCAACAAATCGCCTTGTGTGACACGGTTAATTTCGTGAAAATCATTGTCGCTGCGGCAGAACTTTGTCACCGCGATTAGTCGCACGAATTCAAACCAGTTTGAATTCATGCAACTTATCGCAGCTACAAAATTAGCGAAAGCAGCGTTGTCACATCGTGTGTACACAATCCGGCAACAAGTCGCTTCGACAAAATATAAACGAACCAATGAGAGAGCGTCATATGGTCAGCCATATTGAATTAGAAAACTAGTTCACATTGCCCCTCATACGAGATCACTGCGTGTGCTCCGAACAGGCGTCGTGTCGCAGCGAATTGTTTCGCAAATAGTACACATGGAGCAACTTGTCGCAGAGACATGTCGCTGCGTCTTGTCGCCTAGTGTGTCCCGGCTTTTAGTGTAACAAAGCAGATTGACAAACGAGAACAATTTGTCCACTAATCTTTCAAATATTAATGAATTAATGAATTAATTAATTGAAGCGTTGACAGGATTTAAATTCATCTCAAATTTTCACCACATGATCATTCCCAGAAAAGCCGACAACATTGGTTCAGATATTGTGTTTTCGTTTTCTGCATCCAATTTACAGGTGCCCTATCCATTGATGAGCTTGACTGCATGCGTAAATTAGCATGCAGTTATCAAGAAACAATTTTACGGTCTATGCTTAAATTAGCATGCAGTTATCAAGAAACAATTTTACGGTCTATTTGCATTTTTGAGACCGATAGAATATTAACTTTTTTTTTAGTAGTAGCAGCAGCAGTAGTAGTAGTAGTAGTAGTAGTAGTAGTAGTAGTAGTAGTAGTAGTAGTAGTAGTAGTAGTAGTAGTAGTAGTAGTAGTAGTAGTAGTAGTAGTAGTAGTAGTAGTAGTACGTAGTATGTAGTTCTGTAGTACTAGTTGTAGCATAGTTAGTAGAGGAGCATTGTTAGTACTAGTTGTAGTAGTGTTATTTCATATATGTTCCACATCAATAAGTTGGATGTGGCTCTTCCTGTTGTTATTGTAATGGGATTTGGAAGTTAACCCCTAAACCCACACAAGAAATGATAGTGCGCGTAAGTTAATGGACTTAGTTACAACCCTAAATATGAAACTGTCGGGTCTGAAGTGATAATCTGATAACTCGATAAATTATGAAAAAAAAAATGGTGTAAACACTATATAAATATTCGGTTTTGTTTTTTTATCAAGAGGATTAAAAGGCAACCAAGACGCTCAAAAATTAATAAACGCCACGGCGTTTAATCGAGTAAATACGGTATGTACGGAAATATCCTCCTCCCTGATTTTGAGTTGTTGTTCTGAGAACGAAAGCAACCGAGATTCATAGAGCTAACAAAATTAACATTCTTGCCGCCTTCTACATTTCAGTCCAGTTGGATCCTGGCGGGACAAGAATTTTCTAATTTATGCAGAAGTGTCTCGCTTGTTTCCATGAGCGTCGGAACAAAAGAATTGCAAAGATAATTCGTGTCAAATCCAAGAATCCATTGGCGTCAAGAGTTATAGCATTTTAAAAATTATTCGAGGGTGGGGTTTATTTACAAAATCACGTTTCTTAAATCACTGACAACAATTACTGTAACGGTAGATCGTTTGTAAATATTATTTGAAACAGAAACATGTTTAAATTTCCAGACGAAGATCGGCCTCGCACATTGCGAAAATTCTGAAGAAAGATCTGCAACTATGGCCACTTCCAAAGCTGCTTTAGATTACCGAGTTCTAACGTGTACTTTTTTCTCTTACATTCCTCAAATAAACGCCTCATTCTTCTGATCGGGGGCGGCGTTTAACTTTAAGCAAACTGACCCTGGACCGAGCTGGGTGAAATTCCAGACTTTGGCCATAGCGATATGCACTTAAACTCTAAAGTGGCATTACAAGCTTTTCCAACATCCTTTCCTATAAATTTGAGATCATTGCTTATCACACCATCGATCATATCCACGACAATTCCAAAAGCGGAACGAGAACCAAGAAGCCAAATGATGAACACTTTTCAGCAGTTCTTTCAGCATGCGTTAGATTGTGTTGATCCAAGTTGCATTCTCCCAATCTGCGTTAACATGAAACTGAAGCTGAAACACTCACAGATCTGTCACCAGAAAACTAGCTGTGTACTATGTAAGGAGATGAAGTCTCTTGCTTCACAGCACAGCCAACAGTGCAAAGATTTTTACTGCTGCGTGCCATTTTGCATGGAAGCAAAACTCGAAATGTTTAAACAAGATTATCTCGTGGATTTGGATGATAGCATAGATTTCTTGTCTCAGGAGAACAATTCTGGCTGGGGTCAGAAGACTGACAAAGAAAACACCATTTCAGCGACAAACAGCGCTGGCACATTTCTGCAGGCCAATTCCCCTTCGCTGCAGGGAACAGCTAGTTCCTATCCGCCTCCTTTGCGTCATTTATCTCCAAGCCAGAACCGGCTGCCGCGAACGTTGCCAAGCTACAATGATGCAGTAATGCAGATGCCACAGTCATTAGTAGAGACTGACTTTATCGACAACCTGCCGTTCTTTTCTAACCATGCTCAATCTGCAGGCAAGCATCAAGAAACTGCAGCCAGAACAATCAATAGAGCCAGATCCCAATCGAAAGATCCTAGGGATAATTTACCTTGTGAACAACGTTCCCCAACCACGAACCCTCAGGACCTGCTTACCAGTACTTCGTCGTTCGCTGAAAAGCATGTTCTTTCTGAAGCAACCGAGATAGATCTTGTCATTACGAATGCCAATGACGTCAGCTTTCAACGCGAGAAAATTGAGTTGGAACGTGATGTTGGCCCTTCTCTTTCCCAAAAGGTGGCGGATACGTCGAAATATGCACAACGAGCAACTGAGTATCTCAGCATGGACTCCTTTTCGGGAGGGGATAGTGTCAACGCTAAAAGCAACATTAATCTCAGTTGTAATCTCCGTCTTATGGACGCTTCATATGGTATTATGCACCATGTAATAAACACGAAGACAAGAAGAGAGCTTCTGATGAACTTTGGATTATTAAGGAGCGCATTACGTGTTATGAAAAGACTGAACTCATCTTCAGAGCAATAAGAAACTGGAGTGTCCTTGTCCTTCAAGGTTTCAAACTGAAGCAAAATTCCGACCCCAGGAACTGAAGCAATCGCTTTAGGAACTCAGTTCAGGGACTTGATTATGTCAAGGCTAAAATCAGGGGCACCCAACGAGAACGTAGTTCAAAACCATTTAAACGGTAGATGTAGGCATATTTTTATCCCCTAAAAAGTTTTCATCTGTTCGGATTTCCTAGCTGAAAGTCTAGTGATCCGAAAATTCTAGGTATCAAAACTTACCATTTCGAAAATTTTAGCCAGAAAAAAGGCTCCCGAAAATTCTAGGTGACCTTTTTAGGGTAAAAATCCGTTAAAAATGGGCAATTATACCATTTTTCAGATGTTCGAAAATCTTAGGAGAGGCAGGCAAGCAAGAAATTTTACAACAAATATTCCGAAAATTCTAGATCTCAAATCGTCCTCCGAACAGAAAATTGACGTTGGGTGCCCCTGTAAAATCCGCTTGAAGAAAATTGCGCACTGTTCAATTAGAATTAATTCAGTGTCAGTTTCCATTACATGTGTCTGTGAAAGATTTGCCTTTTAATAGTAAGGATGAATTTTGAACAAATTTTGAATTGGAAATAAGGTTCTTGTATAATCTATATCTATATGATTATAAAATTACTTTTTTTTTAGGAACCAAAACGTTTTCGACTGTATACGGTCATCATCAGTGGTACATGGTGGAATTTTACATACAATTTGGTTTTTTTCGATTAAGTTATTCGCAAAGGAAACAGTTTCGCGATAAAAGAATGTACTTGTTTTCTCGCAAGCACATAGAAGGCCCTCCATTATTTTCCTCCGAAAAGTGGTTTTCTCGGTGCACGCAATGTTCCATGTGTATGCGTGGGTTGGATGTTTTGCGAGGTGACGGGCTGGCTCAGAGTTATGAGACTTGTTCTCGTGTTCTGTATTTCGCACGGAAAAGTTTCTTGTTGTTTCCGGCCCAATGTAGGTTTCGCCACATGTACACTCGGCACGGTAGATGACATTTGATTTGTGCTGGTTTTTATCTTTGAGATTGAATAAACTTTTGATTTTCCGTGTTTGCCACAAAATGATTAACATAAATCGCCCATCCGTAAAAGTAATCAGTTTGTTTGTAAAAACTCTTGCTGAGTTTCTCGTTGTCGTACGAGTAGGGTAACCGTTAAAAATACTTTCCTTCTATAATCAAACATATATTATATGGGATTAAACTCTCTTACTTGTCTGTTTGGTGGCGAAAACGATTGATTGTAGCTTGAATGAAGCGCCTAGGATAACCTGCTTTGAGATAGATTTCAGTGATTTCTCTTATGTCCGATTTAAGATTGGTTGATATCCGCTTTGCTCTGTGTAGCGCCCCTATTATGCTGTTTTGTTTTTCAATTAGTTGGTACTTAGGATGACCAGTGGGTTGCATGGTTTGCCACACGGCGGTGGCCAAGAAATGATTGGGCTTTTCCTCGACTGTGAACTTGATGTTATGATGATAATTATTGAGGCGCTCAACCAGTCGGATCGATTACTGTAATAGTATTCTCTATGGACTTCCTATGATTGAGCTCGAAAAACTACAACGGGTTCGATTCAGAACATCGCAGCTCGTTTAATCACAGGAAGCAGTCGGAGAGACCATATTACCCCAGTGCTTAAGAATCCACATTGGCTTCCTGTTAGGTCACGCATCACTTTTATATTTTACTCTTAACCTACAAAATTCTGAATGGACATTCGCTTACTTATCTAACTTCGCTTATTAGTTCTTATAAACCAGCTCGTTCTTTACGTTCATCCAACCATTTACTTTTACAAGTTCCGAACGTCAATACAGCCACTTACGGCCAAAGAACCTTCTCTTATTACGCCCGAAACTATGGAACAGTCTGCCTAAATCTTTAAAAAGTCTGAGACTGTAACTATTTTAAAAAGAAACTTAAAAGATTTCTTTTTTGCGATTATTTTAACCCTTAGATAGTTATACGATTTTACTTAGTTATTTTTGTTTCATAAGATTATATATATTCCATAAATGATCTAATGAACGCCCGGGGCGTTTATTAAATATTTGCGGTGTAAAGGGAGGCGTTAAATAGATATGAGGCGTTTATTGGAGAGGGGCGTTTATTTCAAGTTCACCGTAAAAACTACAAAATCCAAATAAACGTTCATAGTTCTATATCAACGTGGCGACAACAGCAAGTTTATAGTTCTATATCAATGCGGCGAAACAGCAAGTTCAAAGTTCTATATCAATGTCCTCGTCGTCATCTGTGTCAACATTGTTTTCACAATTGGCTTTATTGACATCGGACTCAATGATGACCTGGCTGATTTCCAATATCACTGCCATTGATTGATAGTGATTATTATTGAATTTTTGATTGATTGATTTTCATTGAAGCATTTAAGCAATCAAGGTGTCAAATAAATTGCACGAACGATTTCCTTTTTTTGGGGGGGAGGGAAGCGTTTATTAGAGAGAGGCGTCTATTTCAAACTTTCCACCACACCAGGGGCGTTTAATGGATAGGAGGCGTTTATAAGAAAGGGGGCGTTTATTAGAGCATTTACGATAATTCAGATTTTATCTTCCCACTGTCTGCGCATTGAGAATTTTAAATGTGCTGACAAATGCTTTGCTATTATTATTATTATATTATTTCCTACTTTCTTAGAGAAGTCGTCTACATACCGGTCATAGAAGGGAGGATTGTATGAGCGGACTACGTCTTCCTCCAATTTAGCCATGAAGATGTTTGCAAGCACTGGCGACAGGGGGCACCCATCAATGTTGGGGAAACATGCAAAAAGAAACTTCGCAGTGCGAAAGACAGAACACGAGAAAAAGTCTCATAACTCCGAGCCAACCCGTCATCTCGCCAAAACATCTAACCCACGCATACACATGGAACATTGCGTGCACCGAGAAAACCACTGGTCGGAGGAAAATAATAAAGGACCTGCTAATTGCTTGCGAGAAACCAACCCTAAAGAACAAGTACATTCTTTTATTGCGAAACTGTTCCTCTTGGGAATAACTTAATCGAACAAAACCAAGTTGTATGTAAATTTCCACCATGTACCACTGATGATGGACCGTACGGTCGAAAATGTTGTGGTTCCTTTAAAAAAAAAAATCTCACTAACTTTTAGCCTTTTTTTTAATCATCTTAAAAAGCAACTATTATGACAACATCTACATATAGCAGTGAGCTGGCAAGATGGCTGCAACGTCTTAATCTCATTCCGTGAAATTGTGTTAATTTTGTAAATATTGATATGTTCGTTCTACCCGACTCGATTAGCTTTGCTATCAGTTTCAGGTGGGACTTGTACTACAACATTTGTAAGAGTTGTGATAAATGTTGTTCTTGTTGTTGTTATTAGACTTGTAGAACTATTAGTGAGTGAGCCGGACTATCTAGTATTAGTAGAATTCTACTAGTATACTAATGCAAATGTAATCTGATTGGCTGAGCCATTGAACACTATCAGCCATTAGTGTGCTGCAGTGGTTGGAGGTCGTCTTGGAAAATAACGACGTTTTTTCGTTTTTCCAAAGTTTGGAGGAACCAAAAATTTGGATGCAAATGGGTAATTAAATTTATGAGAAGTCTAAACGACGAAGGACATTTACGGTTTTCTTAACTTTCAAAAATTAAGTTGAAATTATTAAAAAAGCTGATGCGCTCGCGCGCACAACTTAGATTTTAAATTGCCATTCAATCCGAGCGATCTTTTTCAG
>NC_090891.1:32524772-32526592 GCF_036669925.1 Montipora capricornis | reverse complement strand
GTTTACCAAATCGGTCCTTAAGAATGGTCAATGGCTACTTTACTTTTGTCTGCGAGTCAGAGGCAGTCTCCAGCAATTGCGGATTCAGCATTGCTCGTTACACAACTCTTCAAGGATAGGTGAATTTTTCAATGGCCGAGATGCCAGTACTGTCATCGACAGGCAGATTGAACTGTGTCCCAGAAACCCTCTGCCAATTCTTGATAATTTCCCGAAAATGTTTGGAGTTCGAGTTTAGCTAGTTTCACTTTTGCGCTTTCGGTATTGGATGGTACTACTATTTTGCTGATTTGTCGCATGGGCCTGTGTGTGGTCGCCATGTTGCCCTTTCGCCCAAAACTCAAATCGATTTTCGCTAAAAAATACTGTTAAATGTGCTCACAAAACTCACCATAATCTTCCATTTCTTTCTCCAGTTCCTTTGTTTGGTGAGCTCTAATATTATTTAATCCAGCTTTTTTGGGCGTTTCCAATTTTCGGGTCAACAAACGCTTTCAGAGCCGTTAACTGTTCCCTGAACGACGTTAAATCTTCCCACGTGTTCTGGCAAAAATTCTCCACTTTCCCACTGTTTTGTACACAAAGGTCCTGTGTGCATCTCGTATTTTCCTGTTCTTGTCAGATATTCATGATACGCTTTATGTCCCTAAACACCCTTTTAGAGTAGACTTCGCCTTTTTCCAATTCAAAAAAATCCTTCGATGACAGCAACAGCGTTGTTGTTCTACTCCTTCTTGTATTTCCTCCGACTCGAAAGAACCATGTAATGAACCTTTTTGGTATATTTAATTCATTTCCTGGTGAATGATCTCTTTACAATTTCCATACGAATTACCACTTCACTCAAAACCCGGGGTTTTTTTTTAGGCCGTAAGCACGGTTGAAATCTAAAACTACAATACTTCAATTTAACCCTCGAAGCGATCCGACGATCGATCAAAACACTCAGACAAGTCCTTCGTAAACGTGCCTTTCTTCCCGCCACATCGTAATCTGTCAAATCTATTTTTAACACGCTGGTAAATTCGGTTGAGATGACACCACATCCCTTGAATTCGCGTTTATGCCTGCACTCTGGCTTTGGATGGGAATGTAAGAAAGTGGATCCCCCTTTGCTCTGCACTGGCATCCCTTCTACTTTGCAAAAACTGTACCGTCGGACATTCCACGGGCGAAAGGACCGACAGTAAAGCAGTTTATATTGCAAGAGGCCGTTGTCTTTGACGATCTTTAGCCTGTCTTTTCGAGGTCTTCCCTCTAAACTCTCTGTAATGAGCCAACCGGTTGTTGGATTTACAAAGGGGACACTTTGGCTCGGTTTGTGTTAGCACCAATAATCGTCAGTTCTAGTGGCGCGGTCGATTATTTGAGTCCCTTAGCTAGCTGCCCTTGAATCCTCTGAAGCCATTTGAACTCGTTTTGCTCGGACGTCGTTAATCTGGGCATTTCTCTCTGGCTCGCTAATTTTGCCGAAGATCGGTGGCGAACAGCTCTTGCCCTTGGCATTGACAAAAAATTCGTAATGTCTTCTATGGTCACTTCTCTTCCTTGAACTTGCGTTATACAAGTCGACGACATCACGCTCTTTAAAACGCATGCCGGAGGGGAAGCTGACCGTTGATCTTATTAAGACTATCTGGGTTGTCGAGCTCTTACTCAGAGATCCAAGTTCCTTGAGAGTGTTTGTACAACTCGTTAACCGCGTCGAAAATTGTTGAAGCGCAGCGCCTGTCCTCCGATTTCCTAACGGGCCCCTCGATCAGCTGTTGCACGTGGGCAGCAGCAATTCTATAATTCCGCGACCATATCGCTGTTTCAGC
>NC_090891.1:32514772-32519772 GCF_036669925.1 Montipora capricornis | reverse complement strand
AAATCGCGCTTGTGCTGTGTGAGCACGGTGTTTAATTTTCGTGAAAATCATTGAATCGCTGGGGGGGGCGGCAGTAACTTTGTCACCCGCGTTTGAGTCGGCACGAATTCAAAACAGTTTGGAATTCATGCAACTTATCGCAGCTAACAAAAAATTTAGCGAAAGCAGCGTGTGTCCCAAGTCATCGTGTGTACACAATCCGGCAACAAGATCGCTTCAGTAGACAAAATATAAAGCGAACACACGGAAAGTGATGAGAGATGCGATCATATGGTACAGGCCAAGTAGGTTGAATTAGAAAATCTAGTTCACATAATAATCACCCCTCATACGAGATGCACTTGAGGCGTGTGCAACTCCGAAACAGGCGTCGTGGTCTGCCCCCAGCGAATTGTTTTCGCAAATAGTACACATTGGAGCAACTCTGTCGCAGAGACATGAAATTCGCTGCGGGCTCTTAATCAAAGTCGGAAGACCTAGTGTGTGGCCCGGCTAATTTCAGTGTTGAACAAAAGCAAGGATTGACAAACGAGAACAATTGTCCACTAATCTTTCAACTTACTTATTAATGAATTAATGAAATTAATTAATTGAAGGCGTTGACAGGATATTTTAAATTTCATCTCAAAAAAAAAAAATTTTCACCACATGATCATACTCCGCAGTGAAAAGCCGACAACATTGGTGTCAGATATTGTGTTTTCGTTTTCTGCATCCAATTTAACAGGTGCCCTATCCATTGATGAGCTTGACTGCATGCGTAAATTAGCATGCAGTTATCAAGAAACAATTTTACGGTCTATGCTTAAATTAGCATGCAGTATAAAGAAACAATTTTACGGTCTATTTGCATTTTTGAGACCGATAGAATATTAACTTTTTTTTAGTAGTAGCAGCCAGCAGTATAGTAGTAGTAGTAGAAGTAGTAGTAGTAGTAGTAGTAGTAGTAGTAGTAGTAGTAGTAGTAGTGTAGTTAGTAGTAGTAGTAGTAGTAGTAGTGTAGTAGTAGTAGTAGTACGTAGTATGTACGTTCTGTAGTACTAGTTGTAGCATAGTTAGTAGAGGAGCATTGTTAGTACTAGTTGTAGTAGTGTTATTTCATATATGTTCCACATCAATAAGTTGGATGTGGCTCTTCCTGTTGTTATTGTAATGGGATTTGGAAGTTAACCCCTAAACCCACACAAGAAATGATAGTGCGCGTAAGTTAATGGACTTAGTTACAACCCTAAATATGAAACTGTCGGGTCTGAAGTGATAATCTGATAACTCGATAAATTATGAAAAAAAAAATGGTGTAAACACTATATAAATATTCGGTTTTGTTTTTTTATCAAGAGGATTAAAAGGCAACCAAGACGCTCAAAAAGTAATAAAACGCCACGGCGTTTAATCGAGTAAATACGGTATGTACGGAAATATCCTCCGCCCTGATTTTGAGTTGTTGTTCTGAGAACGAAAGCAACCGAGATTCATAGAGCTAACAAAATTAACATTCTTGCCGCCTTCTACATTTCAGTCCAGTTGGATCCTGGCGGGACAAGAATTTTCTAATTTATGCAGAAGTGTCTCGCTTGTTTCCATGAGCGTCGGAACAAAAGAATTGCAAAGATAATTCGTGTCAAATCCAAGAATCCATTGGCGTCAAGAGTTATAGCATTTTAAAAATTATTCGAGGGTGGGTTTATTTACAAAATCACGTTTCTTAAATCACTGACAACAATTACTGTAACGGTAGATCGTTTGTAAATATTATTTGAAACAGAAACATGTTTAAATTTCCAGACGAAGATCGGCCTCGCACATTGCGAAAATTCTGAAGAAAGATCTGCAACTATGGCCACTTCCAAAGCTGCTTTAGATTACCGAGTTCTAACGTGTACTTTTTTCTCTTACATTCCTCAAATAAACGCCTCATTCTTCTGATCGGGGGCGGCGTTTAACTTTAAGCAAACTGACCCTGGACCGAGCTGGGTGAAATTCCAGACTTTGGCCATAGCGATATGCACTTAAACTCTAAAGTGGCATTACAAGCTTTTCCAACATCCTTTCCTATAAATTTGAGATCATTGCTTATCACACCATCGATCATATCCACGACAATTCAAAAGCGGAACGAGAACCAAGAAGCCAAATGATGAACACTTTTCAGCAGTTCTTTCAGCATGCGTTAGATTGTGTTGATCCAAGTTGCATTCTCCCAATCTGCGTTAACATGAAACTGAAGCTGAAACACTCACAGATCTGTCACCAGAAAACTAGCTGTGTACTATGTAAGGAGATGAAGTCTCTTGCTTCACAGCACAGCCAACAGTGCAAAGATTTTTACTGCTGCGTGCCATTTTGCATGGAAGCAAAACTCGAAATGTTTAAACAAGATTATCTTGTGGATTTGGATGATGGCATAGATTTCCTATCTCAGGAGAAAAATTCTGGCTGCGGTCAGAAGACTGACAAAGAAAACACCATTTCAGCGACAAACAGCGCTGGCACATTTCTGCAGGCCAATTCCCCTTCGCTGCAGGGAACAGCTAGTTCCTATCCGCCTCCTTTGCGTCATTTATCTCCAAGCCAGAACCGGCTGCCGCGAACGTTGCCAAGCTACAATGATGCAGTAATGCAGATGCCACAGTCAGTAGTAGAGACTGACTTTATCGACAACCTGCCGTTCTTTTCTAACCATGCTCAATCCGCAGGCAAGCATCAAGAAACTGCAGCCAGAACAATCAATAGAGCCAGATCCCAATCGAAAGATCCTAGGGATAATTACCTTGTGAACAACGTTCCCCAACCACGAACCCTCAGGACCTGCTTACCAGTACTTCGTCGTTCGCTGAAAAGCATGTTCTTTCTGAAGCAACCGAGATAGATCTTGTCATTACGAATGCCAATGACGTCAGCTTTCAACGCGAGAAAATTGAGTTGGAACGTGATGTTGGCCCTTCTCTTTCCCAAAAGGTGGCGGATACGTCGAAATATGCACAACGAGCAACTGAGTATCTCAGCATGGACTCCTTTTCGGGAGGGGATAGTGTCAACGCTAAAAGCAACATTAATCTCAGTTGTAATCTCCGTCTTATGGACGCTTCATATGGTATTATGCACCATGTAATAAACACGAAGACAAGAAGAGAGCTTCTGATGAACTTTGGATTATTAAGGAGCGCATTACGTGTTATGAAAAGACTGAACTCATCTTCAGAGCAATAAGAAACTGGAGTGTCCTTGTCCTTCAAGGTTTCAAACTGAAGCAAAATTCCGACCCCAGGAACTGAAGCAATCGCTTTAGGAACTCAGTTCAGGGACTTGATTATGTCAAGGCTAAAATCAGGGGCACCCAACGAGAACGTAGTTCAAAACCATTTAAACGGTAGATGTAGGCATATTTTTATCCCCTAAAAAGTTTTCATCTGTTCGGATTTCCTAGCTGAAAGTCTAGTGATCCGAAAATTCTAGGTATCAAAACTTACCATTTCGAAAATTTTAGCCAGAAAAAAGGCTCCCGAAAATTCTAGGTGACCTTTTTAGGGTAAAAATCCGTTAAAAATGGGCAATTATACCATTTTTCAGATGTTCGAAAATCTTAGAAGAGGCAGGCAAGCAAGAATTTTACAACAAATATTCCGAAAATTCTAGATCTCAAATCGTCCTCCGAACAGAAAATTGACGTTGGGTGCCCCTGTAAAATCCGCTTGAAGAAAATTGCGCACTGTTCAATTAGAATTAATTCAGTGTCAGTTTCCATTACATGTGTCTGTGAAAGATTTGCCTTTTAATAGTAAGGATGAATTTTGAACAAATTTTGAATTGGAAATAAGGTTCTTGTATAATCTATATCTATATGATTATAAAATGCTTTTTTTTTAGGAACCAAAACGTTTTCGACTGTATACGGTCATAATCAGTTTTAATTTGTGTAATTTTACATACTATTTTTTTTTTTTCTATTAAGTTATTCGCAAAGGAAACAGTTTCGCGATAAAAGAATGTACTTGTTTTCTCGCAAGCACATAGAAGGCCCTCCATTATTTTCCTCCGAAAAGTGGTTTTCTCGGTGCACGCAATGTTCCATGTGTATGCGTGGGTTGGATGTTTTGCGAGGTGACGGGCTGGCTCAGAGTTATGAGACTTGTTCTCGTGTTCTGTATTTCGCACGGAAAAGTTTCTTGTTGTTTCCGGCCCAATGTAGGTTTCGCCACATGTACACTCGGCACGGTAGATGACATTTGATTTGTGCTGGTTTTTATCTTTGAGATTGAATAAACTTTTGATTTTCCGTGTTTGCCACAAAATGATTAACATAAATCGCCCATCCGTAAAAGTAATCAGTTTGTTTGTAAAAACTCTTGCTGAGTTTCTCGTTGTCGTACGAGTAGGGTAACCGTTAAAAATACTTTCCTTCTATAATCAAACATATATTATATGGGATTAAACTCTCTTACTTGTCTGTTTGGTGGCGAAAACGATTGATTGTAGCTTGAATGAAGCGCCTAGGATAACCTGCTTTGAGATAGATTTCAGTGATTTCTCTTATGTCCGATTTAAGATTGGTTGATATCCGCTTTGCTCTGTGTAGCGCCCCTATTATGCTGTTTGTTTTTCAATTAGTTGGTACTTAGGATGACCAGTGGGTTGCATGGTTTGCCACACGGCGGTGGCCAAGAAATGATTGGGCTTTTCCTCGACTGTGAACTTGATGTTATGATGATAATTATTGAGGCGCTCAACCAGTCGGATCGATTACTGTAATAGTATTCTCTATGGACTTCCTATGATTGAGCTCGAAAAACTACAACGGGTTCGATTCAGAACATCGCAGCTCGTTTAATCACAGGAAGCAGTCGGAGAGACCATATTACCCAGTGCTTAAGAATCCACATTGGCTTCCTGTTAGGTCACGCATCACTTTTAATATTTTACTCTTAACCTACAAAATTCTGAATGGACATTCGCTTACTTATCTAACTTCGCTTATTAGTTCTTATAAACCAGCTCGTTCT
>NC_090891.1:32499772-32512272 GCF_036669925.1 Montipora capricornis | reverse complement strand
ATTGCAGCTTTACGTGGTAGATCTTCAAGGGAATATACGTTCATTTTCATTCCGTTTTATTATTCTCCCGAATTCGGAACCTAATATATTTTACGTAACTTTACCCATCATAGTGACTAACTCACGTTAACCCTATAAGGCGCGAGTACTTTGTGCTATTCATGAAATTCTAACCTATGGCAAAATCCCCTGGGAAAACGTTCAAGTTCAAGCAAGTAAAAAAGTACTCGGGAGACGAATATACCGTAAAAGACTGAAAATTTCTTTTCAACGTGAAGAAGTCGTTAATTAATCTGTCCTGTTTTTCTATACCTGAGCGATTATGCAATTTACAAATAAATCTGCTCCTTGTCCGTGACCACTTTCCTATATATGAAGGTCCATTTGAGAGAATGGTAGATTGGAAGATTACTATAAATAAAGTAATGGACCCATAACCCACTCCATTCCGGTTCCACCGAGTATATTAGTTACACTCATCAAACACAACGATCTTTAGAAGTCAATGTTTTCAGTAAAGTGTAAAAGAATCTGCTTCTGGAAATCATCCACCCGATTGCGGCATATCCACCCACGCGTGTTGGGACGTGACCAAGCATATTTTTCATATTTCTGTAAACGTGACCATGAACGTGTGTCTCGAAAAGATGCCTAAGACCCTTAAAGAATGTATGTTTTTCAATGAAGATCATTTCTCGAAGCTATTCTTAACTAATTAGGTTGAATTCTTGGTTATTCAATTGATGGTACAGAATATCTTCAGGATTATTATCTTGAAAGAACAGGAAATCTATTGAATATCCGCCAAGATCCGAAACAACATTTGTTCAGTTCCACCTCTAACATGATCAAAGATGTGAAACATTCAACACTGAGAAAAACTCAGGTCTTTCGTTATCCTGCGAATTTTAGTTCTATTGAATACATTTTAATCTACTGCCCTTTCTGAATCCATTTTGTCTATCTGTATGTTGAGTGAATGCCGAATAACCAGCCCGTCTACGAAGTTCTGTTCGCTGATCGAGTCAATTTTAGGAACTAACTGTTCAGTCCCGGAATTTTTTTTCGAAGACTTCGTTCTTGACATTCTCATTGAACTAGACCGGAAAATGAATAGGATTGTCACCACGCAAAAATGCGACCTTCGTTAGGAATTTGAGTCCCGGCGTTAACCGCCGGGTAACACCCCGGAAAATTGAACTTTCGTTTCTTTTCGTTTACGCATAGAATCTACTTATAAAACAAACTCCTGGGTGTCATTATATAATATATCCAGAAAGAGTAACATCCAAAGCATCAGAGTCTCGAAATACAGTAAGCCGTGCTGCTTCGTTTTTTTTAAGGCGACTTTGAAGCCGCCTTAACTGTACACGGTGAAACTGTTCTTCTAATTTAGTGGGTCAAGGAAGAAATTAATTAAGTAAGTACAGCATACACATGATCGTTCTATAATTTAGAAGCCTTGAAGTCTCAAACGGAAACTGAGATTATTAGGCAAGTTTAAGAATTTTACTTAAAAGTCACATCTTGGTAATCTTTGATTACCAAGTGGCTGCATGATGGGCGGAGTAAAATCTTCTACCACTCTACTCAGTTTTAGTTCTCTGTCTACTTCCACAATATATCGGATCAACTCTATTCCAAGACCTGAATTGTTCCTGTTTGGCGAATCTGTACATAATGTCGATACAACTTTGATTACCCGGTGGACGAAGCCTTCTAGTCTAACCAGCTCGAAGAAGAAATATTTTGGAGCTAAGCTGAGCTACTACCCAAACAGCGAGTCCTGTTTTCAGTTGACAAGAATTAGTAAAAGCGGAGATATTGCCACGAATCCTGGTCCTACAGTAGCAAACACAAGTGGAGTGAGCTCTAGTAGAAAAGTGTGTGCTGGCTGCGCTAAAGCTCTCAGGGTGAACCAAAATGGCGTTGCTTGCTCGGGCTATTCAAGCGTGTTCCATCAAAAGTGTTCAGGCATGAGTAGGAAGGATCTATTATTCTATCGTTGTCATGGATCTTGGTTTTGTTTTACTTGCTCCATGCCTCAATTTACGGATAGCTTTTTTGAGAAACTCCACTGACTTTAATATTGATATGGAGGCTCGATTAGCTGAAGATTAGTCTATTAGCAGGCGAAGACAAATGTTAGTCCGCGTTTGTGGGTCACCCCTCCTCTTTCTTGTCAAAATGCACGGGGTACAGTCACTGCCGTGACTCGCCGCGTATCCGCCAAAAATTTGAATTACTTAATTGTGACATTCTTTATGCTTCGAAGATTGGTGTGTCGAACATAAAGCTTGTAAGTTTATTGCTAGTCTAGTTGCAGGTCAAGTTAATAATAACTAGTGTATCTAAGAGATAGCTCAAATTGTAATGCTACCGTACATTTCTTTGATAGTGACAACATTTATCATTGACAACCACAGCAACGGTGTATTGAGGTCAGTGTAACTTACTTCAGTTTTTTGAGGGAATGAATGTCAATGTGCCGAAATTTGACCCGGGCAAACCCCTTTCCAGACCGTGATGAAGTAAAAGAAATGTAAACAGAAATAAAATACAAAACTCTAGCTGCTAAGCCACTGATCTGAAATTCGTGCATGATGTTAAGTGAGAAAGCAAGATGTCTAAATTGTACGCGGAAAGAAACGATAAACTCTTAAATAAGTAACTTAAAATCTGTCCTCCCATTCATAAATCAAGGAGTGTCTGTAGAAATATAAGAAGTGCTACGGCCGGCTTGAAGCACGTGGCAAGCTTAACTTGAGTCACTTTCAATAGCATGAATCGCAGCACATTTGAAAATGAAGTGTTTACGGTTTCATCGTTATTTTTTAATCATTCTACAAGTTTGCGTAATGACAATTTCATGATTCGACCCAAGGGAGGCGTCACTGCAGCAAAAAATGAATACGAAGTTCAAAGTCAGATGCCAGATTATTCTTCATGACGCAGTGCGTTCTGGTTAAACGTGATGCATTCTGGTAAAAAGTTTGTCACAGCTTACATACTTTCTCTTAAATACAGATTGTAAAATTCATCCAGAATTCGTGAGTTTAACTACAGCCAACATATCATGTAACCCTGTAAAAAAATCCCACAACAATATATTTGGAAAAGTTTCCCCATTCTGATTAGCAAAAAGAAATGAAGTTTTAAGGTAACACAGCCCAGAGAAGAAGAAATTCAGTGCAAAAGAGATAACAAACTAAGAATTCTGATTGGTCAATGATCAAAGAAACTCCACTGATAGGCAATCAAAATGCAACCCTGGATGGCGCAGTTTTTTCGTGATTGCATAGTATTAATACCAAATTTCAAGATTTTTCTCGTTCAATTTGGTTAAAAATGCTTTTACATTTTTCCACAGACTAGGAATTTGTTGGTTGAAAAGATTAACTTCCGCTTATTATTTATTCCAGATCACACGCTAGCTCAAGTGATTACATTAGCTTATTATATGCTCAAAAGAATACCGCGTTTCTGATTGGTCTATGACGAATTCATAAATAGTTTTTAGAATTCAATACGAAAGTTGCTATGGTAACAGCATTGGAGTAATTTTGCGAAGTAATACAATAAATAAAAAATCGTAAAAACTTGCTTGCATTTCGTGATTTATGGTGTCCGACTCTCGTGATGTTTTGAAAGCCTCTCAAATTCCACTAGCCTAAGGCGAACTTTCAAAACACCACTCGTGCCCATAAATCATACGATTTCATATACTAGGACCTCATCAAGGCAAGCATCTATCTCCACCAAGTCCTTGAGTTAACCCTTTCCCAAGTAAATTTATTTTTAGGAACCTAAATAATTCCCTTGATATCTTTGTTTTGATTCGATTTTACAACAGTGGGCGCGCTCAATCTCCCAATTAATAAGGAAGGCGTTCTATAACTAAATCTTCTTGGGAAAGAGTTGACTCCTAGGCTGAGTATGAGAGATAGATGCTTCCCTTGATATGTCCTGCTATACATATACCTATACATATACCATGATGGTTAAGCTAAGCCAATTAAAACTGTAGAACCAATTGACAGAAATCAAAAGGAATGAACGATTTAAGAATCCAACGGGGTTGGCAAACAAGCACAGCCGGCGGAGTTGGCCAGTTAAAACAACAAATTGGGATTTGAATTCGGGAATCCTGAAGCCCTAAACACTCGCCCACCCTAACTTCAAATTGATACGACGACCGGAAATTTCAACATTTTAAAGCTGCGCTTAAGTGTCAGAGAGATACTTACAGAGGCAGATCAATGATTAACAAGCGCTGTGCTTGCTTGGCGCAGAATGTAGTGTTCCATTCTTTTCCCTTAGATGCTTTGTGTCTAACAATGGAGGACAAAGAACTTGGAATGACTAATGAGGAAAGTACAGAACAGCCTACAGGAGTTCAAAACTTTGAAGAATATTTTGTCCACAGCTTCAACTGTACAGATGAAAATTGCTTACTCCCACTTTGCGTGAACACTAAACTCTTGTTTAAGCACACCCAGAGCTGCACCAATCCAAATTGTTCCTTTTGTCGGAAGATAAATTATCAGATTGCAAACCATGTCAAGTCTTGTGTGAATAACTTTTGTTCAGTTCCATTTTGCATGGAAGCCAAACTGAAGACGTTTTTAGTTCAAATACAGGAAGGACACGCAGGTCCTGAAGATTGTCCCAGCACAGGGAGTCTTAATTCCGGAGATCCATCGTGGAAGCCCCAAAGTTCTGAAACTCAAACTTTTCTTCCTATAAACGTAAGCCAAGTCTCAGAATTTAAAGCAACAGAGGAGGCATCATCGCAAGAATCGTCAAGATTTAAAAAGCGCGATTTCGGGGATAACAAGCCAAGAGAACTGAAACAAACAAGCTACTCGTCCGCATCTAAAGTTATCCAACCCACAAAGCGTTCCTGCGTAAGTCTAGGTCGGCGCAGAAGTCCCACAATGGTCACCAGTCGCTCAACGCCAATCAGATCCCAAGGGGCAAATCTTGTACTTCCCTCAAAACCGGAAGCCACTCCCAAAAACGCCGTAAAGAACAGTCCATGCCCAAGGAGACTCCAATCCCGTCCTTCTTATGTTGGTGTGGCATTGACCGAGCGGTTTAATGGCAGCAAGAGATTTCAAGTATCTAGGAGTCACCCATTCTCACGTGCAATAACTCCCAGTAACGAAGATTATCTGCAAACAATTCGAGAAGCCAGAGTGTACTCTGGTTTGGACCGCAGAATGAGAAGCGGAAACAACCTTAGAAGTAACGAAGGAGAGTCGTTAAAAGTTCGCTTATTTCAAGCCCTGTTTCATTTAATGAGTCACGTCGTGAAAACAAATAGAAGAGGACAGTTTCTTACATGCATTCGTTTATTGAGAGGCGCTCTACATGAGATCAAGAATGTGGTATAGGTTACCTAGCCAAAGCGACGGGGTTTCAACGGAAACGTGAAGAGGAAAACAGAACGTCGGAAGGGGCTACAACGGTTTATGAAACGATTCAAAATACCTCCTCTGGGCAGTTAGAAATGACCAGTCTGTTCGACCACAGTCAAGATCTACAAGATACACCCAAGTCAACCATACTTGTGTTACGCGACAGATCTTGTAGACACAGCTTCAGCGTTTCAAGTTCTTTATTCTGGCATGGAACTTCAGCAACCTGTCGTTGTCGGGTGCCAACTCATCTCTAGCTTTCTCTCAAACTACTAAAAACTGGCGTTTATATATGCTCCTGCTGAGCTATGATTGGTTAGAGAGCTTGAAAAGTTATACAAACGTGATCATAACCGTATCAGCAACAAAGGCGGAAAAGCTTGTGGTAAATACTTGCGGTAGATGTCACAGCCTAGCAAAAATTGAGTTAATTAAATTGTTGGATAAACTGATGGCAACGGAAACCGAAGTTTCCGCGTTCCTTTATGCTAACCCGCGCGAGCTAGCCGCGGGAAAGCTAACGCTACAGATAATACGCTAATTAATAACATGGGTGGTGTTACAACTTATCAAAAATAACCGCTAAGACGGTCCTGGTGTTTCCAACAACATCGGCGGAAATTCGGCTTTCGCCTAAAACATTTTCTCGTGGGAAAGTTACTTAAATTAACTGAGGGGGACGAGGTTGTTTGCGACACTAAAGGCGCTGTTACTCTGTGCTATTTTTCGTGCAACTTGTCTCTCGCAACGCTTTGCGGCACCCGCCAATGAAAATGTTCTTTTAATCTCATGTGATCATTGAAACGAGACAAGTTGCATGGATTGTGCTTAGTGTAACACCCCTAAAATAACTTGTTTAGTAAAGTGAGAACGTTTGTATAAATGGCGTTGCGAGATAAGTTTCACGAAAAATTGCATAGAGTAACAGTGCAGCGCCTAGGCTGCGTTTTTTCGGCGAAATCCAAAAAACGGAGCATGAATCCAAAGTATCCACACTCGAGGAGGATACTTCGGATTAAATCTAAATCCGGATTTTTGAGATTCATCACCTCAGCGTTTTTTTGGGAAAGGATTTGAAAAAAGTATTTTTGACAAGCGGTTTTCCATGCAAAAATGATACACAACAGCTACCGTACGTGACAGTTCAGACCCAATTGTTTTTCTCGCGCCATTTTTACCGTACGATCGAAGACATGAATAGGTCGAAAACAGTTAGGTTTCTAGCAGATTTCACACCAGAAATTACACTAAAAGTTTCTTGACAGCAATAATATTGCTAGCACCTTTCCTGCAGCGAAAAAAGCATGGTTTTCGTCATTTTTTTTTTAATCGATCGCTAAGGTATTTGTTTTTACTGGTAGCATTTTCATTTAAGAATTTCTCCAAAACAAGCTTAATTAACCGCTATTTTTTTTTTTAATTTGCACGCAGCTCTGGGTTTGTTTGTGTGCGTTGTCATGGAAAATAATCCTTTTTCGGATTTAGCGTTTTTTGATGCTGAAGAATCCATTGATCCGAGATCAGAAATCCGTTTTTGGATTTTCCCAAAAAAACACACCCTTAATTTGGTTTGCACGTTTCAATTTTTTATTTAAGTTCTTAAAGCAGAGTGCATTAGAATACTTTGCATATAATAAAACGATCATGAAAATATTAGAAAATATGCTTCAACACTTGTCCCATACTCCCACCTCCTTATATGAGGTGCTTAACTACTTATATCAGTGTAACCATGCTTTATCCATAAGCCTTATCACGGTTTTAACCGCCATTTTGAAGGGTAGGCAAAGCGTAAAGAATTTGTAGTGTTTACATGGGGATCCGATGTCAAATAATTTTCGTTAAACGCTAGTTCTGGAAAAAAATATATGAGTTGAGAACTGAAGGTACAGGGCAAAAGGTTATACAGACCACATTTTAGGCACTAACCTTTTACAGAAGATGCCCGGCAGCGTTTCCAATTTTTCGATATATTTGTCTGTAATTTTTTCCCGAATTTTCAATAACAATTACAGATAAATGTATGGAATAATCGAAAACGCTACCACGCAGCTTCTAACGAAGGCTAGTCCCTAAAAGTTGGTCTGTATAATCCTTTACCCTGTACCTTCAGTTAGCGATTAATAATTTTTTTAGAACTAGCGTTTAACGAAAATTATTTGACATCGAGTCCCCATATAAACACTACAAATACTCTGCGCTTTGCCTAACCGTCAAAATGGCGGTCAAAACCGTGATTAGGCCTATTCTTATGGCCAATACGAACTCTCAGGACAGAAGCTTCATTAGCAATAAGAACCGTCAAGCTGAAATTAGCATGCCTTTATTAGGAAACAATTTTACTGTCTATTTGCATTTTTGACACTGATAGGATGATTTACTTTTAGAAGTAGCAGCAGTAGCTATAGTAGTAGTGGTAGAAGTAGTAGTAGTAGTAGTAGTAGTAGTAGTAGTAGTAGTAGTAGTAGTAGTAGTAGTAGTAGTAGTAGTAGTAGTAGTAGTAGTAGTAGTAGTAGTAGTAGTAGTAGTAGTAGTAGTAGTAGTAGTAGTAGTAGTACGTAGTACGTAGTACTGTAGTACTAGTTGTAGTAGTGTTATTTCATATATGTTCCACATCAATAAGGGCCCGGACGCACTGGGCAAATTTTTGTTTATTTTGCGAAAAAATCTGCCACCAGTTCCCTGAGACAAGTGCGCCCAATGATTTTTAGATCTACCAAATTTTGTCAAGGTTTACCAAACTTCAAAGACGCCGTCGTCCTGCCTCGGAGCAGGACAAATTTTTGTCAGGCGTGAAATCTGACATATTTGTTAATTAACACGCCATGATTTGAAGGAAAATGTCAATCAAGAAAATTTGATCTCTATTTTTAGTCGGATTTCAGTCGGCCTTCTAGGGACAAATCTGTTGTGTTACCGAACCCGTTGCAGTCAAACAAGGTGAAGCCTCCACTGGCATAGTAGAAGTAGCAACTGCATCTGCTGGAGTTGAACGAATTCAAGGAAGAAAAAAAAAATAGAATACAAGCAATAATATGCCGAGGAAACATATTCGATCGAAGCGGTTAAAGATCACCATAAGCCCATGACTCCTGAGATCTCATGTAACCTTTCCGGCGAACAGCGCGCAAGCGATGGTGTTTATTGACACTTGTGGTTAAGAAATAATTTGCTGTATCTCAGTGCGCCCACGTTTGACAAATTGAAAATTTGGCAGACACAAATTTTGTCGAGATTTTTGGAAGGGCCAAACAAATTTTGTCAGTTCAGTGCGTCCGGACCCTAACTTGGATGTGGCTCTTCCTGTTGTTATTGTAATGGGATTTGGAGGTTAACCCCTAAACCCACAACAGGAAATGATAATGCACGTAAATGAATGGACTTAGTTATAGCCCTAAATATGAAACTGTCACGTATAAACACAAGGGATCTGAAGTGATAACTGATAACTGGTTAAATTATGAAAAAAGCAAATGTAAAAACACTACATAAATGTTCAGTTTTATTTTTGTATCAACAAGATTAAAAGGCAACCACTTGAAGCATCACTTTGAAAATTAGTTTTTTTTAATGCTTTAACTCTGAGGCCACTGGATTCTTTGGTTTGACACGAATTATCTTTGCAATTTTTTTATTCGGACGCGTATGCATGGAAACAAGCAAGAGAATTCTGCATAAATCAGTAAATTCTTGTCCTGCCAGGACAAATTCTGAAGAAGGAAAATTTTGAAGAAGGAGCTTTAAAGTATGGCTACTTCGAATTTAAAACATCTTCATCCAGGAAAATAAATTTCCAAGCCTGGTTTAGATTACCGAGTTCTAACGTGTACTTTTTTTTTCTAACAATCCTCGAGAAAACGCCGCATTCTTCTGATTGGGGGCGGCGTTTAATTTTAAGGTGAACTGACCCGGTCAAACTGCCAAGCTCTCCCTAATTTGGCCATAGCCATATGCACTTAAACTCCAACGTGGCATCACAAGCTTTTCCAACATCCTTTCCAATAAATTTGAGATCATTGCTTATCACACCACATGATGAGTAAATTTTCTAAATATTCGTGTGTTTTTATTTGTTCCCACCCGACTCGACATTTTGTAAGATATTGTGATAAATGCTGTTCTTGTTGTTGTTATATAGACTTGTAAAACTAATTATGTGACTTAGCCGGACTATCTAGTATTATGATATCACGTGGCTTATTTGAAGGAATCTCATAAAATTGTAATGTAATTTGGGACTTAACTAAATAAAATAAAAAGACATAAACCATCAAAGGAATAAGTTCAATTAGGAAAAATGCGCTCAAAGGTGCGGCAGAATAAAGTTGTAGAGAATGGTTATTGTAAAAATTATTTTGTTAAACAAAGTTTCTGCCATACATTTTTCGTAATTCTAAAGGCACAAAACTACAGAGAATGTATGGAGACAAAAAAGCAATATTTTGGAATTCCAAAGAATAGATGGTTGTGAACTTGAACATATTTGTTTGGTTTATGAAGGCGAAAGTCTATAAAGTAGCGTCATGAACAGTTTATTTTCCTTTGAATTTCTCGCCATGTTGCCCTGACTACCCATGATGCACTCAATAGCGTGAACTCATCTGTTGTCACACTATACTTTGACACAGCTTGGTAACCATGTTTTACACCGCGACTATGAACTTGATCTAAGTGAAGGTCGGTTTGCTAATCTTGCTGGTTTTAGTGTAAAAAAACAGATTGACAAACGAGAGCAATTTGTCCACTAATCTTTCAAATATTAATTAATTAATTGAAGCGTTGGCTGGATTTACATTCATCTCATATTTTCATCTAATGATAATTGGCAGAAAAGTCGACAACATTGGTTCAGATATTAAGGAACAATTTTACGGCAGGAACCCATGACTGGGAGCCTAAAACTCTACTGTGTTTCGTGTAACGGCGTTTTCACAGACCGATTTATTTTTAGATTTTAGGCTGACGTCATAGGGTCACCGAACCGGAACTGCCTTTGTTTTTTGACCTAATTCGCGGGAAGGCTAGTCTAAAAATAAACCTACTTGTAAAAAAGGCCGTTTCACAGAAGCTGTATGGAAATTTGCGCGCTCCAGATGGGGTCCCGTTTACGGTCTATTTGCATTTTTGAGACTGATAGGATAATTTATTTTTAGTAGTAGTAGTAGTAGTAGTAGTAGTAGTAGTAGTAGTAGTAGTAGTAGTAGTAGTAGTAGTAGTAGTAGTAGTAGTAGTAGTAGTAGTAGTAGTAGTAGTAGTAGTAGTAGCAGTAGTAGTAGTAGTAGTAGTAGTAGTAGTAGTAGTAGCAGTAGTAGTGGTGGTGGTGTTAATTTTATATATGTTCTACATCAATAACTTGGATGTGGCTATTGCTGTTGTTATTCCAATGGAATTAACAGACAAAACCCACACAGGAAATGATAATGCGCGTAAGTGAATGGACTTTGTTACAACCCTAAATATGAAACTGTTGTTCTGAGAACGAAAGCAACCGAGATTCATAGAGCTAACAAAATTAACATTCTTGCCGCCTCCTACATTTCAGCCCAGTTGGATCCTGGCGGGACAAGAATTTACCAATTTATGCAGAATTCTCTCGCTTGTTTCCATGAGAGTCGGAACAAAAGAATTGCAAAGATAATTCGTGTCAAACCCAAGAATCCATTGCCGTCAAGAGTTAAAGCATTTTTTAAAATTATTCGAGGGTGGGGTTTATTTACAAAATCACTGACAACACTTACTGTAACCAGGAACCCATGACCCGGAGCCTACAACTCTACTGTGTTAGTGTAACGGCGTTTTCACAGACCGATTTATTTTTAGATTGAATTTCCCGCGAATGAGACTCCCACAGGAGCCCGATGACCAATTACAAGAAATTAAGCTGACGTCATAGGGTCACCGATCCGGAAGTGCCTTTGTTTTTTGATCTAATTCGCGGGAAGGGCTAGTCTAAAAATAAACCTACTTGTGAAAACGCCGTTTCACAGACGCTGTATGGAAGTTGCCACTCCAGATGGACTCCTGCTGTTACGGTAGATCGTTTGTAAATATTATTTTAAACAGAAACACGTTTAAATTTCCAGAGGAAGATCGGCCTCGCACCTTGCGAAAACTCTGAAGAAAGACCTGCAACTATGGCCACTTCCAAAGCTCGTTTAGATTACCGAGTTCTAACGTGTACTTTTTTCTCTTACATTTCTCAAATAAACGCCTCATTCTTCTGATCGGGGGCGGTGTTTAATTTTAAGGAAACTGACCATGGTCCCAGCTGGGTGAAAGTCCAGACTCTCCCTAATTTGGGTAGAGCTATATGCACGTAAAGTCAAAGTGGCATCACAAACTTTCCAACATCCTTTCCTATAAATTTGAGGTCATTGCTTCTCACACCATCGATCATATCCACGACGATTCACAAAAGCGGAACGAGAACCAAGAAGCCACATGATGAACACTTTTCAGCAGTTCTTCCAGCATGCGTTAGATTGTGTTGATCCAAGTTGCATTCTCCCAATCTGCGTTAACATGAAACTGAAGCTGAAACACTCACAGATCTGTCACCAGAAAACAAGCTGCGCACTATGTAAGGAGATGAAGTCTCTTGCTTCACAGCACAGCCAACAGTGCAAAGATTTTTACTGCTGCGTGCCATTTTGCATGGAAGCAAAACTCGAAATGTTTAAACAAGATTATCTTGTGGATTTGGATGATGGCATAGATTTCCTGTCTCAGGAGAAAAATTCTGGCTGCGGTCAGAAGACTGACAAAGAAAACACCATTTCAGCGACAAACAGCGCTGTCTCATTTCTGCATGCCAATTCCCCTTCGCTGCAGGGAACAGCTAGTTCCTATCCGCCTCCTTTGCGACATTTATCTCCAAGCCAGAACCGGCAGCCGCGAACGTTGCCAAGCTACAATGATGCAGTAATGCAGATGCCACAGTCAGTAGTAGAGACTGACTTTATCGACAACCTGCCGTTCTTTTCTAACCATGCTCAATCCGCAGGCAACCATCAAGCAACTGCACCCAGAACAATCAATAGAGCCAGATCCCAATCGCAAGATCCTCCGGATAATTTGCCT
>NC_090891.1:32492272-32494772 GCF_036669925.1 Montipora capricornis | reverse complement strand
TTTTGCAAGTAGTACACATGGAGCAACTTGTCGCAGAAACATGTCGCTGGGACACGTCGTCGCAACAAATCGCCTTGTGTGACACGGTTAATTTCATGAAAATCATTGTCGTTGCGGCAGAATTTTGTCGCCGCGATCAGTCGCACGAATTCAAATCAGTTTGAATTCATGCGAATTATCGCAGCAACAAAATCAGCGAAAGCAGCGTTGTCGCATCGTGTGTACACTTCCGGCAACAAGTCGCTGTGACAAAATATAAATGAACCAATGAGAGAGCGTCATATGGTCAGCCATATTAAATTAGAAAACTAGTTCACATTCCCTCTCATACGAGATCACTGCGTGTGCTCCGGACAGGCGTCGTGTCGCAGCGACTTGTTTTGCAAGTAGTTCACATGGAGCAACTTGTCGCAGAGACCCGTCGCTGCGACTTGTCGCCTAGTGTGTCCCGGCCTTTAGTGTAACGCGGCAGATTGACAAACTAATCTTTCAAATATTAATTAATTAATTAATTGAAGCGTTGACTGGATTTACATTCATCTCATATTTTCACCTCATGATCATTGGCAGAAAGACAACAAACAACAATGGTTCAGATATTGAGTTTTCGTTTTCTGCATCCAATTTACAGGTGCCCTATCCATTGATGAGCTTAACTGCATGCTTAAATTAGCATGCAGTTATTAAGAAACAATTTTACGGTCTATTTGCATTTTTGAGACCGATATATATATATATATATATATATATATATATACGTTCCACATCAATAGCTTGGCGGCTATTGGCTCTTGCTGTTGTTATTCTAATGGCATAGGGTCTCTGCGTCAAGCGACGGGTCTCTGCGACAAGTTGCTCCATGTGTACTACTTGCAAAACAAGTCGCTGCGACACGACGCCTGTCCGGAGCACACGCAGTGATCTCGTATGAGAGGGAATGTGAACTAGTTTTCTAATTTAATATGGCTGACCATATGACGCTCTCTCATTGGTTCATTTATATTTTGTCGCAGCGACTTGTTGCCGGAAGTGTACACACGATGCGACAACGCTGCTTTCGCTGATTTTGTTGCTTATTAAGAAACAATTTTACGGTCTATTTGCATTTTTGAGACCGATATATATATATATATATATACGTTCCACATCAATAGCTTGGCGGCTAGTGGCTCTTGCTGTTGTTATTCTAATGGCATTAACAGACAAAACCCACACAGGAAATAATATTGCGCGTAAGTTAATGGACTTAAAAAGAATTAAAAAACTTGTTGTCACTGAGTAAAAAACGCCTAAAAAGGGCCTTGTAAATAACCGCAATGTAAACGTGTTCATTAATGGAATTAGGTTCGCGAACTGAGTGCCACGCTTCTAAAAATAATAATCTTTTAGAAGCGTGGCACTCAATTCGCGAACCTAATTCCATTATGAACACGTTTACATTCCGGACATTTACAAGGCCCTTGGCAATCCCAAGCACTCATTTGTATTCGTAAGCCATTCTATGCAGAAGAAGGTCA
The DNA here is from genome assembly GCF_036669925.1 of Montipora capricornis. Lineage (NCBI taxonomy): Eukaryota > Metazoa > Cnidaria > Anthozoa > Scleractinia > Acroporidae > Montipora > Montipora capricornis. Next base: position 32,493,255 of record NC_090891.1, on the reverse strand, counting down.
TAGTATTTTGACCGAAACGTCCTTTTTCCATACGTTTTTTAGTCAGTGACAACAAGTTTTTTTAGTCTTTTTATCATGCCTGACTACAACTACGGTATTTTTAATGGACTTAGTTACAACCCTAAATATGAAACTGTCACGCATAAACTCAAGGGGTCTGACTGAAGTGGTAACTGATAACTCGATAAATTATGAAAAAAAAAATGGTGTAAACACTATATAAATATTCAGTTTTATTTTTTTATCAAGAGGATTAAAAGGCAACCAAGACGCTCAAAATTTAATAAACGCCGTGGCGTTTAATCGAGTAAATACGGTATACGAAAAATGTCCTCCTCCCTGATTTTGAGTTGTTGTTCTGAGAACGAAAGCAACCGAGATTCATAGAGCTAACAAAATTAACATTCTTGCCGCCTCCTACATTTCAGCCCAGTTGGATCCTGGCGGGACAAGAATTTACCAATTTATGCAGAATTCTCTCGCTTGTTTCCATGAGAGTCGGAACAAAACAATTGCAAAGATAACTCGTGTCAAACCCAAGAATCCATTGGCGTCAAGAGTTAAAGCATTTTTTAAAATTATTCGAGGGTGGGGTTTATTTACAAAATCACGTTTCAGTCTTAAATCACTGACAACAATTACTGTAACGGTAGATCGTTTGTAAATATTATTTGAAACAGAAACATGTTTAAATTTCCAGAGGAAGATCGGCCTCGCACATTGCGAAAATTCTGAAGAAAGAGCTGCAACTATGGCCACTTCCAAAGCTGGTTTAGATTACCGAGTTCTAACGTGTACTATTTTCTCTTACATTTCTCAAATAAACGCCTCATTCTTCTGATCGGGGGCGGTGTTTAATTTTAAGGAAACTGACCATGGTCCCAGCTGGGTGAAAGTCCAGACTCTCCCTAATTTGGGTAGAGCTATATGCACGTAAAGTCAAAGTGGCATCACAAACTTTCCAACATCCTTTCCTATAAATT